>NW_009723795.1:48772-78239 GCF_000703405.1 Apaloderma vittatum | reverse complement strand
GCATCTCCCAGGCTGCCTGCAGCAGAGCCCCTTGCAGTCTCTGGATCAGTCCATCTCTACACCTGAGAGACAGCAGAGATAGAGCCACCCCCAAAGCCACCTAGACTGGAGGGACAGTCACAAGCTGGGGAAGAAGCTTTATTTATAGGAGGACACTTACAAGTCATGAGTGCTTGGAGGCAGGATTGAACAGGCAGCCTGTCCCAGTCTTCCATTTTGAGAGATGCCCCATGTGCCACCTCACAGCATATCCTAACCAGGAGGGTTCAGTGCCAGCTTTTGCTGCAAGCGTTTAGTAATATACAGATTTCCTGCTCATCCTGTCCCAGAGACAAGCCGCAAGGACAGAGTCTCCCTTCTCCCCAAGTGCCTCTCCTACAACGCAATTCAGAGCAGGGGCAATTCTGCACAGCAGGGGCCTGAACGTCGCAGCCCCCAGCTATATGAGTTTGGGCTGAGGGTTCTCAGAGCTGACTTTGCATGCACCTGCACTACCAGATCAGCCAGGGTCCACCCCATGGCAGTAAAACACTGACACAGGTTAGCAGCAGCAGAGTCTGCCCCTTGAAGTCTGTCACCCCTCATGCACAGCAAAAGACCTACAGCACAAACTAGGATAATCACCCTTCTTTCTGTTCTCCTGACTGTTTTACCCCTTTGGATGCTCAAAGCTTGCAAGTGAGCAAAACAACTCGCCTGAGGTCCACTTCAGCCACAACACCCACATCCTCTCACTGCAAACTGTAAGCACCATCGTGTCCCGTTTCTGGCCCTGATTCCTTTTATTTCTGTCTCAAGTCACACCTTGGAGGACCCCAGTAACTCGACACTCACCCAGCAGCTCTCCTTATGCATCAAGGGGAATTGGTCAGGAGCATTTCAACAGCCACTCGAGCAATCAGCACTTGATGCATCTCTTTACCTCACAGAAAGGAGAGTCAGTCCCTTCCATGCTGCTGCTTGGCCACAGACACCAGAGCAGACAGGGGTACTACCTCCTTCCCTCTCCCACTTTATAGGTTTTAGGGAGAAAACAAGAGGCACAAACACCTGTTCTTGCATCTTATAACCCAGTCTCATGCTCTAGCACTCTCTCCAGCACAGCTCCCACCCAGGGCCAGCTGCTGATGTTGAAGAGAATTAATTACCCACCCTGATATAATAATAACCTTAACCAAAGTGCTGGGTGGGCAGGAGTTAAAGGAATAGTGTTTGGCTCTAGTATGGAGTCTGGGGTTAGAGAACCTCACAGTGCTTCAAGCTCCTACTGTCCCCAAATAAGAGACTTCTACCGAAAACTTCAGTGTCAGAGAACAAATGGGAGAAGGGTGTAAGTGAGTTGAGCTTTGGCTTTGCATGTTAGATCAGCATGGCCTGGAAAGGGCAAAACTGCATTTGGTTTTCTGTGCTTTGGCATGGCAGTTTCTGGAAGGAGAATAGGAAACAAAATTACACTGACGCACCTTGTTTGAGTTCCTGCTTGCAGGAGTACTCCTCTCCATACCTTCCCCATGCTGGCTGGGTGCCCGCTCTGGCCAGAGGCATGCAGAGCAGGCATGGGACATTTACTGGGGCTGGATGCAGAGTGTGCTGGGTAATGTTGGGCACAATGGTGCCCTGGTTACACCAGAACATGCACAGTGATGCTCAGTCTACTGCGAATCACCAGTGTCAGTCAGGAGCCCTTTCTGGCTGTTTAAGCTCATCAGGCTGCAGCTCCAGAGCTGCCAAAATGAGCAGGAATCCCTGGTCAGGGTTGCTCCCTAAAAGGCTGCAAAGTGGGTTTCTCCTCTGCAGTAGCCCTTAATGACATTGGCAGCACTGGGATCCAGTAAGGGGTGGGTCTATTCAAGTTGCTTTTCAGAGAGGAAGTCCAGGCAATTCCCTGGGACAGCTCCGCTCCATGTAGTAGATTGGATCAGGGACCTGATACCCCTAGGAATTATTCTTTTCTTTTCTTTTTTTTTTTTTTGGTGATAGGATTGTTTTCAGCCGGATTGCTTCCCTGATCTGGCTTCTGTGTGTCCTCAGGCACAGCAGACCTGAACGGGGTTAGACAAACAGCTTGGCTGAGCAGCAGGGGTGAGCTGCCCTGGGGCAGGATTAATCCCAGCTTGACACATTTCCCACACACCAGAGCCTCTGAGCAGAGATGGGGATCCTCCAGGGAGCCAGACAGGGGTGGGGGGCTTTGGGGACCAAGAACCCCCTTCACCCAGCCGTACAAGCCACAGCACGTCCCTGCTCCACTCCAGGTGCATAGTGTAGATGGGGCAAGAAGCCAGCATCTACCCAGCTGTCCAGCCAAGTCTGTCTGTCCAGTCAGGTTCCACATATCCAGGAGGGTGGAAAGGAGATGAAGGTGTGTGTATGAGGACCAGAGAGCGCTGGAGATCCACCCAGAGCCTGATCTCCCCCCTCCATCGGAGATCGCACCCTGGAAGCCATATTCAGCCATCATTAGTATGCAAAGACTGTGATCCGAGAGCGGGGGAGAGAGAAGGAGAGAGAGAGGGAGGGGGGAGAGAGGGAAAGGAGAGAGAAAGAGAGAAAAAGCCAGTTGTTTTATTCATGGCTGGTGATATTATAGACTGAGTGAAAATCACATTATCGTAATGGGAAAGTTAGAGTTGCCGTGATGATGCCCTGAAGCTTGTGTGCTGATTGGGGTGTGATTGCTATCTGTATTTATATGTAGAAAGCAAAGTTCACTGCCAGTTCAAGATGGTGGAGCCTGCTTCTTCATGCTACATAATTCTTCAGTAGGGAGAAACTAAGAGCAGCCAGGGCGGCTGAGCAGGCACGAGGGGCTTCCGGGGTGTGAGGCTGCAGGCAGAGAGGGTCTGTGCTGCCTGCCGGGCTCCTGGCACAGCCTGGGCTGCTGCCGCGCTGTGAGCTGGGTGGGGGGCAATGGGTGTGAGTGGAGTGGGGGGGCGGTGGGTGTGAGCACCCAGGTGTGTTGGGGCACGAGTCAGTCTTGCAGCCCTGGTTGTTGGTGATGCTGGGGGAAACTGAGCCACAGTTCCAGTTTTGGGGGTGCAGTGGTTACGGAGCAGCAAGAAGAGGGGAGCAATCTGAATGTTGTGATGCTGTTTGCAGGCTGTGGTGGCCTGTGCAGGACTTTGGGTACATGAGTTAATGATGCCTGCTGGTATCTTCTGTGAGATAGTGAGTCAGTGTGACAACCTGCGGACCCTGCATGTCCCATCCATCATCCAACTTTCTCCCTCGTCCCCCAAAGACTTTCTGCAGGGAAGAACAACCTCAGACTTTCCTGCTCCAAACTCTGGCCCATGCTGCTGCACCTGGGAGGGTGCTGGGTTTCTTTGCAGCAGAAGGTACTGGGGACACAGGTAAATCCTTATGGCTTAAATCCTGCCACAGAAAAAGATGATGCTCAAGGACTTCTTTGACCTCCAAGCACCAAGCACACTCCTCCCCTGCCAGCCCTGGCTCCCATGTCTGGCTGCTGCAGGCCCTGTCCCACATCCTGCCCCAGGTGCCCCAGAGAGCTGGTAAGCCCAAGAGCACGCTGTAGTCCAGGAGCTGTTATCCCTCACACAGCAGCACTTGGAAAACATCCTCAGACAGGGTGAGGATGTGTCATGCCCATCAGCTCCCGCAGACACTTGCACAGAGGAGATCCACGAGTGGAAAGTCACTGTTCTGCTTGGGACTCAGACAAAAGCCCTGATACTGCAGGACAAGGGGCCTTCTGTTCACTAGTTTGGGTTTTTAGATCCCAAAGTGACACACATTAAAAAGACAAACCATTAACCGTGCATCTGTCAGCAGTAACACTGAAGTTTTACCAGCATAAAACGTGGGCGTCCCTGCTGCCTCCTCCCAAGGACACACCTTCCAGCAGGCCCCTGCACCTGCAGAGATGTGTTGGTGTCCAAGGGGTGCACTTACCTTCTGTTTCTGGGGTCTGTTTCAGAGAATAGCAAAAAAACAACTTTGAGGGAAACAGAAGACTAGTTATTAAACCACAGAAGAGGGAAAGAAAATTAGTCAGTGTTGCGGAGGGAACTAAATCCTCTTCTTTCTTTGCTGAGTTTTAATATGGGTTTCTAGTAAGTCACTAAATGTGCTCCACTGCCATGGAGGAGCCTTCTCCTTAGTCTGCTTGGCCACATGCCTGCCATCTTGCTGTTGCACTTCCCTTTCCACCCACCATGAGACCCAGCAGTGCTGTGGTGGGAATTTGCTGAGCATCTCGACTCCTCACCCTTTGGTGTGATGTACAGTTATTTGCAAACACACCTTGGCTGTATGAAACACTCTTCTGAGGTGATGCTGTCACACTCACATTTTGCAGTGATGCAAGTAAAGGCACAAGGTGCAAAGCCCGGAGCAGCGTCCTCCAGATCTACTGTCATGGTCGGGGGCAAGACACAGCCTAGGAAGGGACTGGCAGAGGCTGGACTGTGCCCACCCTGTGTGGAGAGCTGCTGCAGAGCAGAGGGACTGAGGGATGCGGTGTACTCCACAGGGACTGCTCAGCCCCAAGGTCAGAGGGAAGGACAAGTTTCCCTTTCCAGGCAGTGCTCAGCCCTGGCCCTTCCGAGGACACCTGGTGGCAGAGACAGCTCCCGGGTGCCAAACCCCCTGTGCCCTCAGCGCACCAGATGGATGCTCGTATTCCCAAAAGAGCAGCAGTTACCTCGCCCGCCTCCCTCCTGCTGAGGGAGTCAAATGTGGCTCCAAACTGTGCCATGCTGCAGAGCAGAGACTGCCTCTGACCCCACCTGGCCCCTCCAGCCGCTGCCAGCCAGGACGCCCCATGTGTTGGGCACGGGGTCGGATGGGACTGAAGGACAACGAGCTGAGATGGGCAGGGGGCAGCAAGAGGCTGCCTGGATACACTCAGAAATGGGAGATCATGAAGGCTGCTGGCTGGGTGGCAACAGGGCACTGCGGAGCTGGGGACAGGGACAGCAGAGGCAGAGGGAAGGTTAGGCCATGGGCACAGGCAGCTGGGGAGCATCCCCAGGATAGAATGCAACCCAGGGAATCTTGTGACTGCCTGTGCTGACAGCTAGTGGGCTCTGCCTAAATAGCTGCTCCTGACGTGCAGCATCAGGCCTCCATGCCCTGACACCCCATCCCTGGGCAGGGCAGCCCTGCTGGCCATGAGACCTGGCCATGCCTGAGGCCGGGTCTGGGCTGACCCCTCTCCTGCTCCCCAGCCACAGGGGAGGCCGTGCCAGGAGCGCAAGAGGAGAGGGGTTGCTCTGAGCTGCCTGTGTGCCATGCAGGCTCCACCATGGCCAGCAGCTGAGACCACAGCCCACCCGCCTTCTTCTTCAGGAGCTGGCGTGCAGGCATTTGGCTGAGGGCATGTATGGACATGGGACACACATATGCTCACTGCACACACGCACATGTCAGCAGGGTGAACAAGCACACACACGTGCATACTAGAGGAAGGAGCCCAAGCTCCAAAAACCTCATTTCCTAGCCCTGACTTCCCTTGGTGCTTAAGTCACAGCATCATCTCTGTTGCCAGTGCATGTAAACAGATAAAGAAAACATCTCGCAGACACAGACCTCAGCAAACACCTACATGAAACTTGAGGTTTCCTCCTGCCAAACTCCCGCACAGGACTCTGCCACACACAGGAACACACTGTGTTGTCCCAACACACCCACGTGGGATCATTACAGCCTGTGCCAACTGCTACACAAACATCTCAGCCCAAACCTACGTGGGGTTTGCTCTGTGTACAGAGGCATCACCCACATGCCCAGGCACTGCTGACCCACAGGTGAACCAGGTAGTGGGAGCATGACAGACCCATGCTGCACACTCTACAGTGATCAAAGAGGTGTAAAGGTCTGGATATTCCCATAGATACATGGTTTATGCACACATGCACAGACACAGAGGATTTTTTTACCACGGGTATCCAGGCCAGGATGTCCATGGCTCCCCTCTTCCCATGACACTGCTTCTCTCTTCTCTCTCACTTCTCCGTTTTTCACAGTTTAATCAGAACCAACAACTTCTGTCACCTGCTGCTACCTGGCATGTCCCCTCCCGTGCTGGCTAAATCTGTTTGAACCCACAGATGTGTGATTAAACACGGCAAGCGTTAGTGGCGAAGAACCGCTGTGCACTCCCCGTATGGCTGATGAGCGTGCAGCTGGAGCAAAGCTCCCTGGGGTACCCTGCTGCTCGCTCAACACGCGCCAGGTCGGGGGGAGGAAGGTGTCGACATGGCAGGGAGGGTATTTAAGCATTAAGCCATTTCTTTGCCCTACAAGGACCCTGAAACTGCAGCTTTTCCTGCCTGGATGTGTCTGGCTGAGCCTCTGATGGGGAGATTGGAAAAAACTTTCCTTTGTAGGAGAGCAGGAGAGGACAAGAAAGGGGCAAATGTGAAGGGAGAGGAGAAAACTGTGTATAAAATAGCAGAGGGAGCTGCCATGTCTTCCTCCAGCCTTGCAACAGAAAATTCAAGGGTCTTCTAGGGGAACCAAACAGCAGAGCCCGTGAAGGTGACACGGGGAGCTTGATTCTGTATCTCACTGCCACGTGGTGATGCCTAAACCAGATGAGAATGTACTAGCCTATACATTTCCAAAGGGGATGAAGACCTCATGGGCTCCAGCATGTAGACCACACTCTAGCTCCTCTCAGCATGTGTTCGTGGGGGGTTTGGGATCCGGAGGATACCCCTGGCTTATGTCGCTTATCTCCCAGGAGCAACCTGACTGGCTCCAATGTGACCAGTGCTGCAGGGGATAGAGGGAGGCAATGGGAAAGATGCCTTGATCCTAAGACCTAGAAAAAGTCTGTAAGTAACTTTCCCAAAGAGAGCAAATCATGATCTCAGAGCAGGGCTCCTTCAAGCTTATCGGTGTGAAGCCTTTTGGGTCAGCTTTAAGAGACATCAAGAGGCATCTAAGGATAGACCTTGGCAAAGGGCCAGAGATGTCTCCCACTTGCCTCCAATAAAGAACAGCTTTCAGGTTCCTTGCAAGGCTGGTCTGAGGTACAGAAACAGAGGAACACACTTGAGTAATGCAATAAAAACCTCTCACAGCACAGAAATGGTCTGCTGTCTCCTTGTCAGCTCCTGCCATAGTCCTTGCCACCAGATCCTACCCAACTTCTCCACCACCATCCCAAACTGGACAGAGCATCAGGGCAGCCTTCCAGTGGAGCAGGGTCAAAGTGATCACCTGGGCCATGGTGCTATCTGCCTCATTCCTCATGGCAGTAGCGCATGGCTTGGTTTCAGCGCGTCACCCATAGCGGCTCCCAGGGTTCAGAGAATTCCTACAGACACACCACTTTGGAGCATGATCTCTTGCTCTTTTCCTCCTGAAGCCCCAGAGTTTGCCCTGGCAAGGGGAGACAGATGGAAAAACGCTGACAGTGCTGAGAAGCCAGCAGTGCTGCTCACCTCCAAGGAACATGGAAGTCGGGTCTTGCTGCCTCTCTTATTTATTACCTCTCCCAGCAACTTATTTCCCTAAGGGACCCCATCAAGATACTCGTGCATAGCATGAGCCCATCTACTCCCAGCACTGCAGCTGCTGACTCTTTGCTCCTCTGCCTCTTGCCCATTTGTCTGCTTCACCACCAGCCTCCTTGTTTCCTTGTGTCCTGATTTAATGGGGAGCAGATTGGGTGCAATGCTCCTCTCTGAGCAGGCCCTGTGCTGTGGAAATACTGAGGTGGCTGTTCTGCTATGTGCAGATGGTTAACGCATAAAGGGCAACTAGAAAGCCTGTAAGACCTCAAAGCATCATTCCTGGGGAATTAGTACCGATACAGATTGACATTGTGCTCTGCAGCTGGTTTCCCCTGTGCAATGCCTTGTGCCAACAATTACTGCAGGCAGGAAGAGGAAGATAAACGGATGAATGGGTGGTTCACGGAAGATCCACGGATAGAGGGATGGATGAAGGGTAGCCCAGATGGATGGTGGGTCCAGACAAGGTTCCAGTATAAATTCTCAAATTCTTCATATTAATTTACTTTCACATCTGCTTTAGTGAAACCAAACACCCCAAACTTTTCCTTATTCCACAGTTTTCCCACTTTCTGGCAATAATTTGATGCCATTTGCCTTGCTTGACAATCCCTTTCTGCATGGCATGAAGTTCTATGGCAAAGTACCCAGGATTAACACACAAGTGCATCACCCCCTCAGGGCCAGATACAGGACACTCCTGAGTTGGTGTTTTCCCCTGTCCCATCTGTGACACTGTGTAGACTGAGCAGCCACCAAGACCTTTGCACTGATCCTCTCCACCCCGAAACAGGCATGAACATATAAGGACTTGGGAAAACAGAGAAAGCTGCTACTCCCTGTCTCCCCCAACACTGTGTGATTTGCACATTGTCAAAAAGGTCTGTGGAGCTCTGGGGTGTGAAGCTAGTTTTCCTTCATTGCTCTGCAGTGTGGCTGGAGTTACCCAGGGGCATGGATCATGGGTACAAGGCAGTAGCAATTCCTCACTTTACTACGTTTGAACCCCAAAATTCTCCATGTCTCACATCTGCTGCCCACTGCAGGAGCCAAGCTGCTTGGAGATCCTGTCAGGGTGGTGATTTGCATGCTGTGAGTGGTTTTAGGGCAAGCAACAGGGTATCATTTGGATGGAGTCAGTGGAGTCATAGCCTTGTTTTCCTTGTGAGATGAGAGACAATAGAACTGGTGACGCTGATGACTTAACAGGGAAGGACAAAGGATAACCCTGCTCATGAGCTTGGAGCATCTGCAACAAATGCTGATGGAGCTGGGTGACATTTTGGACAAAACATTTCTTAAAGCAAAGCAAGCCCTTTGTGGACAATTTTTCACTTCAGTAGAAACCCCGTTGTTATTTATTTATAATTCTGCAAAGCCCTCAAGACCGATTTGGGACTCAGCAAGGCAAAATAAACAAAAAAAAATTACAATCAGGGGTTTGTTCTTATGTTTTGAAAGCCCAGCACATGTAACAAAATCTGGCTTTGAAAGCTGATTTTAGGAGACAGGGAGGACGGGTTGCTTCCAGCCACTTATCTGTATGAAAAAGAAGGAGAAAGTGAAACCTTTGGTGGTTGCATACAGACTCAGAGAGGCAGAAGGAAAATGTCAATGCCATGTCACAGCTCTAGCTGGTACAAGACAGCTCTTAGAGATGTGAAAAGGCTGTTTGAGATCATGTACCCTCTGTTCCATAAATTACGGACAAGTTGAGGGGGGTAGAGCAAAGCTGGGCTGGTTGGTGGTTTTGGGAGGAGGTCCCAGCCAGTTCCTATTTCATCCAAAGTGGGTCACCTGTCCCGGCTCCTGTTGCCTCTCGCTTTCAACCTTGGCTTCCTCTAGCGAAAGTTTTTGGGTGCTGGTGGGCACCTTGCCATGGGGCTTTGTTTCTGCTCAAAAGCAATTTTGCAACCACCCCCTTGCCTTTCTGAGCCCTTCCTTCCCAGAGGCCACTTGTGGGATGAGCAGAGCCGGAGTGATGGAGCCGGCTGCCCTCCCTGCCCCACTCTGCTCGGGGTCCCATGGTGTTGAGGACTCGTGAGCAAAACAAATGCTGGCACGGCATGGCTGGGGGGGGCGTTCTGCGAGCTGTAAATCACGCCTGCACATTCCTCCAGTGGCATCTTGCTCAGGACACGTCTCCCAAAAGTCCAGCAAGCCTGCATCACCCCCCACAACCTCCCCACTCCTGCACAGACAAACTCCAGCAGCCCTCACCCTGGGGACCAACATTCAGCCCTTTCTTGTAATTTTTGAGCATGAAGAAGCATTAAATTGTAATCTACCTCCTTGGCACTCTTTCTCCTTCCCTCCTTCTTCTCTTCCATCTCCAGTCTCCTCATCCTTTTGGGCCCATAAATCTTATTTGTGTCTGTGACTTGGGTTTTCGTTTCCTCTCTCTCTTGCTCTCCTTCTGCCCTGCTCTTTTTTTTTTTTTTTTCCAATGTTAATTAATCATGTTTAGGCCTGGTCCCAGCTGTTACCACAAGGAGGGTCCCTTGCCAACCCTCTCACCCCGCCTCCAGCCCAGATGCATGTCGCTCTTGAATAAATCCAACCAGTTGGAGGAATTTTTTGATCATCCAGCAGTAGAGACACTGGGTAATTCATCACCTCCCACACACCTCTGCCACAGGCCACTTGCAACTCCGCTCCTCTGGGCAGTGCCCACCTCATCCCCACCTCCGAGGGGTTACCACTCCAGCATGGCTGGAGAGGTCTCTCTCTTTGGAGAGACACTGAGGAGCCTTTTGCAAGGAGGAACTGCCAGCCCAGCCATACATGCGTGGGGGAAAGATGTGATTAAGGGGTTCTTATCTCCAGGGCCTTCTCTCTGCCTGGGAGGGATACAGAGGAGAGAGCCAGCCTCCCTCCTTGGGAAACTGTGTGGTGGGCAACGTTGGCAGAGCTTCTGAGAGGTCCAAACGTAAGGTCAGACCCTGCAGTCAGCCTTCCCCTGTTCTTCCATCCCTTTCCTTCTCTGTGCCTGGCACTACTCTCTGGGAGCAGAAGCAGTGTTTGTATCAGCTGACAAGGCTTGGCACATCTCTGTGCCACGTGCACTCCCTTCTCCGGAGATGACCTTGTATCTGGCACTGCTAGAATGCATGTGGACATGCAAGGATGTGGCCAGAGGGTGCTCACTTTCCGCAGAGCCTGCTGCCAGTGGATATTCAATATCACAAAAAATGAAAGATCCCTCCGTGTGCCACTTAAGATGGTTGGGAATCCTCATCTTGGAAAGATAGAGGGCTGGAGTAGCAGTGGTGGGAAAGGTCAGGCTCGCCAGGGTGTGGAGGTTGTGCAGAGGTCCCCTAGCAGGGGATGGGAGGAAAGTGGGGTGCAGGGAGAGCCCAGGGGTATGGCAAGAGAAAAGGGTGCCTGAGCCTGAGCAGTGATGGCAGAGCAGGCACAGGGGACCTCGAGGAGAGATGCAGGAGACATGGAGGGCACTGGCAAAGGCTGCAGGGTTGGACATCAAAGGCCTGGACTGTGCATCCCAACTGAAAGGGAACGCGCCTTCCAGCCGTGGCTGGCTGGCGAAGGCCGCCAGCACTTCCAGGAATACTTTCCTCTTGTTCCCAGTGTTTTATTGCTCCCCAGGAGTGTGCCAGCCCATCACATCAGGGATCACATGGGCCAGCAATGTGAAAAGCCCGTAAGCTCACCCCACTCTTGCCCCTCATGCCCCATGTGTTCCCCAGCACACATCCCAGCTGCTTGGTCGGGCTGTTTGTGGGTCCCAGTCTGTGTCCTGCCATTGCCTGCATGAGCATATCCCTTTTGCTGGAGCACCTGGTTCTCTGGAAGCTTTCTTGAAGTTCCTTCTCTATTTTGCCTTCCTTCCCCACCTCCTGTCCCTCTAAATTATACCCTTTCATCCCCCCAGGACTGGCTGCTAGTGTTAATACCCCTCAGATATTTGCAAGCTATCATCGTGTCCTCACTGAGTCATCATTAGGCTAAGCTCTTGCAGTTAGCTCCTTTAATCTTTCCTTGTAAATCTTTCCCTTTGCACCTCTGCTTGTTTTCATAGCTTTTCCTGAATGTCTTCCAATCATGCCAGTGGCTTTCGGGTCATAGGCCTGGAAATGACCCTTGTAACCCTACTTGGACCACAGGCAGAATGGCTCAGGGTGTTCCCAGGCTGATCCTTCCCTCTGTGTGTCTGTGTTCAGCGCCAAATCATATTAACATCTTTCCCATGGCAATCTCCTCTTTACTGGCTACTCATGGCTGTGCCCAAGTGTGATGTTACCCCACTTACATACCAGCTGAACCAATGTGGACTGAAAAAACATGATGCAATTTCATTCTGTTTATTCCCTTTGAAAAAAAAGCCAGCCTGATTTCCTTTAAACCCATGAAGAAAGAAGTGGCGACTCACATGAAAAGTGAAGCAGGTGAAAATGGATCAGGATTCTTTCCCCCCACAACAAGCCAAGCTGCCGCTGGGTGTTTGGGGTTGGGAGCTGGAATGAAGTTGATGAGGCCCATCTGTTACTTTCCCCTTTGCAGATCAGCTGTGTTTTCCCAAGCTGACCTTCATCTGCTATTTCAAACCCCAGGTCAGCTTTCCCATGGGCTCCATCCAGCTCCCACTGGGAACGAAACCAGGTGCTAAATATTTTGGTGTCATTTCACTATCTATTCCTGCCTTTACTACCACCTACAGGCTTCAGGAATGAAGCAGCCTCTTCCCAGATCATTAACAGCTTAATTAAAAGCTGTCATAACACCAGGCATCATTTCTGAAAAATAGTAGTCCACTTTGCAGCTGGGTGACAGGGTCACACTGTTCTCATTTCCCTGTCAAAAGTATGCTTTCTTTATCACTGACTCCACGACTCATGGCACCTCCAACTCTTTTTTAAAACAGCTTGCCCCTCCTGCAATATTTTCTGCCTTTCCTAAAATTCTGGCCATTTTTTTAAATGGAAAATGCCCCTTTTAAATGGAAAATGCCCCTTTTAAATGAAGAATGCAAGACCGTCTAAGTTTCAGGTTGTTTCTATTTGCTCTGGAGAATTTACCGTGGTGATATATTTTGGGGGCTTAAAACAATATTCCCATTTGAAGGTGTTTGCCTAGAATTGGTTTCCTAATATCCACAAAAAAACTTCTTAGAATTAGGTGGCAGGCAGCCAGCAATGCCAGGCACAGCCAGGCCAGAAAGCTCTGTATGTTTTGTAATAAAATGGCTCAACGCATGCTTTGTTCTTGCATCCTGCACTGTTCAGGCACCAAAAGCCCTGCCTCACACCAGCCCTACATTCAGCAAACACCCTAGCCAGAAGGGAAAATTAATTCTCTTGCTTTTGCTTAATGTTCATTCATTAAGAACAAAAGTTGTTGCTGGAGTCCTGTGCAAGATGTTTTGAGTTTTACCTGGTTGCCGTACCTTTCCTGTGCGGTGCTAGTCCCCCTTCTGCAGGTTTTCACTCCCCCACGTCTTTGCAATATTGCTGCCTGTGAGTGTAGCTATGACCCTACCCCACATTGGCACGAAGAGATGAGCCACAATCCAAGTGGCCTAATCCTACCCAATTCTCTTCACCTCGTAAGTGGGTAAAAGTCTTCACAGAGATCAGTTTCTGTCCTGCCCCTTGCTGTTTCCAAAGCTAAGTCCCCCTGGGATCTCAATTCGTGCAAATATTGAAGCACACACTCAAACCATGAGCACATGAGCTCTGCCACTGCTCCCAGAGGACTTCAAAGGGTCAGGTCCGCGTGCTTAAAACTGAACAGGTGTTAAATAAGCTGCTGGATCAGGGCATCAGTCATCTGCAAGGCAGGGGGCACTGGATATATCTTGCGATAATAGACCACTTTGCTACATTTGCACAGGCCTTTGCAACAGCCTATAAATCAGGCAAAACAGCTGCTGCTAAAGTATGCAGAGACTTTGCCCTTCGATACAAATTGTCTCAAAAGAGCAGCCATGATCTGGGCTGGGAGAATTTGAAGCTGGGCTCCTGCACACTCTGATGCCAAACCGGGGCTGTGCACAAGCACAGACAAAAGAGCAGCACTGCACCACTTGCAGCGTGGGGACCCCAGTGCAGCCATTGCTCTACGAGCACCAAGCCATCCAACAACTAAAGCACTTGTGTAGCTCTGGGGAAGTTATACCCCAGGCTCTGCTATCAAGGCTCCTCTGATCTGCCTGGCTTTGTTAAACCAAGCAGCATCACCAAGCATCGCTCTAAAATATTTTGGGGGCTGCTGAACAAGGGAAGACGGCAGGAACTTGGGGCATGGGTCTTCAGTCTGACTCCATTGGCTGCTCCACAACAGCCCTGTGATTGGAGCCGTTCACTTCTCTGTAAATGATCCTCTCCAATTCAACTAGCAATTTACTGGGCACAGTTGTCCAGGGTATGTTCGCTTTGGGCTTTATCACCTGCTGCTGTGAAACAAAATAGAAAGAAACCACCGGTGGGCAGCGAGACCCCAGGGACGCATTGTTGGAAAGACAGCAAGAAACAGCTGCTGGAGCAGGTAGGAGTGGGTGAAGAAGAAAGAGTGAGGAAATCCTGAGTACAGCCTGAACACAAAGACTTTAAAAAGAGAAAGACTCTGTTTGAGAGGAAACCCCAAATGAGGCAAGCCTGCAAGCTCCTCAGAGCCCACCATGGGGAGAACGGCTAATGTAGCTCTTCATCAATATTTTGCCCCGATGTCAGAGACTCATTTCTGCTAATGGAGAGCGATTGACATTGGCTGGGATCCCCAAGGTGACGCCAGCTCCCATCTTGTTCCTACATGCACCAGACAGTTCAAGCCGTTGCAGGCCTGGAATCCATACGTTGGGGCTCAGCTGTCACCAAGGCACTGGGGAGGCTGACGGAGCACAGCTGCTGGACCAGGCATGTCCCATGGTGTTGGTACTAGCATGCTATGTTTCACAGAAAATATCTGCTAGGTTTTCCAGAGCTGGCTACTGCTTCAGAACTGCCAAAATACTTGTTTGCAACAAGAATGGGGAAAGGGAGTTTCTCTTCAGGACAGGAAATACCAGCTCCCTGCGTAGCTCTTCAGGGCGACTCAACCCAGGGACCTTGGATTTGTACAGAGTAAAGACTGAAGAACAATTTTTACTCTGTAAAAGACCTAGCAGTTGATGTGTGAGATAAAGCCACCAGCAGTGAGAGAACACACTGTATTATATCAGCCTGTCGCGCAACAAGTTTACGCTGTACTGGACTTGCCGCCTGCAAGCTGGACAAACATATGCAAGCAGGAGAGGGCAGCTGAGAGCAGCTCATTTGTGCCTCTTGCAATCTCAAGCCAGGGGTACAGAATGATTCCCAGAAAGCTCCTTCAGACATTTGTCTTCTTCTCTGCTGCTTTTCTGCCTCCATTCTCCCTCCCCCCCAAAAAAGGAAAAAAACCCAACAATCTCTTCTCCTTCAGCAGCTGCAGAAAGAGTACAGCAGGGGCATTTTGCTCCACTGCTTATCCATTTTTTCACAACCATGGGTTAGTGCGAGGTTTGCTCATGGAGATGAAAGTCTTGATGATATGGTGGGATCTCATCGGAAATAGAGTGCTGTAGGTTTGATGCTGTTTATTAAAGAGCATAGCTGGACAAGCTATAAATTGCTATCATCTCACTGTGCATGACTCTACAGGTCATGGACAGGCATCGGGCTTGTTGATAATCCATACAAAGTGACAGGAGCACCACTTTAACTGAGGCCAGGGTTTTCCATTTGTCTGCACTAAGCTCAAAGTTTATGCAGCACAAAGCCAAACCTGGAGGTGCAGCTGAGCCAAGGAGACCAGGTGATGGGCTGCCAAGAGGAGGGGAGGTGGCTGACCGGCCACACTGTATGCTAAAGCACTTGTTTGTCAAACATTTATAGCTGGTCATGTCCAACATTTTAACTTCAGTGTGTGACCATAGAAAACTCTTCAGGAACTCAGCATCTACCTGTATTTTGGGCAGATTCTGACCCTTATTTTTCTATGTGTCAGATAGCCCAATACATCTGTCCTCCACTTTTAGACAACTTCATGCAAATACACCTAGTCTCTCTCCTTGCAGTTCCCCTTCCATAAGCAGTCAAGTGTCCCCCCTTTACCTGTCCATCGCCACAGAGTATCTTGCTCTCCAAAATCGCAGGTCTGTCCTTATCTACCTGTCGGGGAACAAAGCACAGTGTATTTTGTTATGACAGCATCAGCTGGCAAAATCCAATGGCACTCTGTCCAGCTGCCCGTCCTTACAGAAGGAAAAGTAGTGATGTAGGATTAGCAAGAGACAGGAAACCCAATCAGAGAGTTTGGAAAGAAAAACAAGCAGGACCAAAATCTGGGAAAGATAAATGGCGATAACTGTTTGTCTCTTCACCAAACTTTTTCTCCTAGCCTCTTGCTGAACCCAATTACCCTAACTAAAATGAATGTGCTGTAATATGACAGACTTTTCTCTTTGATTAAGGACTTCCAGGCCTCTTGCAGGTGATGCACTCTATAACTCACTGTAAAGATGGCTGCATTTTATAACCAATGAGTTGCATGGAGTTCAGGGGCTTTTTTTCACCCTTCTCCTTCCCTCTTGTCTGTTTCCTTGCTCTCCACTTCAGACCGAACTGGGTTTAACTAGGCCTGAATAATTTAATAGAGTCATTATGCTCCTGTGTTTTTCCCTTACTGTCAACTGTAAAATCCATACAGTAGCTTCGGGAAATGGGGCTAATTTGAATTGATAATAGGAGACTCTGGAAAAAGTCATCTATTGCCGTGCAATGGTGGAGCAGATGCATGCTAAATCTTGTATAATGAAAGAATATGCTGGTGTCAATTATGTAAGAAAACGACTTTACAGTGGTTTGAGGCAATGGGTTAGCATTCTGCTTGATATTATCACATAAAGAAACACCCATCAAAACTTCTCATAAATATGGAACGGCAAGTAAGATTACATTATAAATTTGAATGTTATGAATGTGTATGAGAGAGACAGATCGAAGCAGGATACCCACCTCTCATAACTGGAAGTAAAAAGGAGCCATATTTCAACATTTATACAACACTGTCGTCAGGAGAGTGGACCAGGAGAGGGACTGGGGCTGTGTTCCTCCCTTGTCTGCCCCAGAGCCGCTGTCACAGCATTTGCTAGGCACCCACCTCTTAGTTGTCAGCCTGCAAGGTGGCCAGGAAGGTGCTGCTGCTACTACTGCAGGTGTAGGGGGTGGCTTTCCCTTCAAGAGATGTTTGCACAGGATTCTAAACTTCAGGGCAGACATCAAGGTCAGGGTAAGCACTGCTTTCAAGGTTTGCTGCTGCCTGGGAAGTTGTTGCTTGGAGAGAAGTGTTTCGGATGCCACTTATGGTTGCATTTGCCATCAGCCAAAACTAGTACTAGTGGCTGGTTAGGAGAGGACAACACATTGCTGAGTGTGTGTTTGACTGCAGAAGGCTGCACACTCCTGTTACGCAGGTCACATGGGGAGGGTCTGTTCCCCTGAGGGGAGAGGAACAGCATGGGGACATGGGAGGGTGGAGTGAGACAGAAAGGATTAGCGGTTATCAGAGGGGATTTGCTTCAGAGCAGATTCCCAGCACGTGCTGGAGGGAGGAGGCGCTTGGGGCAAGGGAATTCCAGGGCACAGAGTCAATGAACCACGTAACTAAATTCAATTCCTCATAAAACACGAGCTACACTGAGCATAGAGGAGAAAAGGGACGTCTGGTCCAAGCCGATAGCAGGGACCAGAGGAGCTACGTGGCTGGTTACACAGCTCAAATCTAGCCTGAGGCAAAGCAGGTCACCCAGCACAAACCTGCTGAGCTTGCATTGGCCACTCCAAATCCCCATGAGATCTAAACGCCACCAAAGCCACTCATATCTCAGAGGCTTCCAGCAGAGCTGTCCGTTAGCCCACCTCCAGGGCTGGACAGAAACTGGACCAGATCCAGGGTCCTTGTGCCCAGCTGATGGCTGAAACCTGTCAGTTTACTCTCCCCAGGCTCCAGCTGGCTGACTGCAGCCTGAACTCATCAGGCTCTGTCAGCGCCGTGCACTCGAGCTCCCGACACAAATGGGAGGCATGTGCGATACATCAATTCACAGCCATTCCCTCATGCGCTCCCAGATGTTCCTGCCCTCTGCAACTGGGACAGCTGAACACATCACACATCCATCCCAGAGCCACCTCGATCCACCACGAGATTTTAGCCACTGCTGCATCAGCATAGGGTGAAGTCAGCAGGCGGTGTTGATGCTTTGGTACTTTGGGAGTAAATATACAGCCATCCAGCTGCTGCGGCACAAAGGGCCAGCTTTGGGGCTGGGGGCAGTCAGACGGTTGGAGGTATGTCATGTGTGCCACCTGACCTTGGCCTGCAGCATTTGGGTTGTCCCTTGCTCTCCCTTGCTGACTGCCATGCGCTTCTGCTGGACATTGCTACTCTCGGAGCAGAAAGGGCAGAAGGGAATGCAGCCTTCATCACTGCCACTCCAATCATCAGTCTACAAATTCCTCTTCAATGATGGGTTATGCTGTTAGTGCCTTCTGCTGACTGCTCCAGGGCTAGTACCTCCAATAGAAGAAGGGTGGGTGGCATGGATAACATCATTGTGGCTCTATACATGCAGGCTTAACTGTACGGAATTACATACCTCAGCATACACCTTCTAGCATAGAGAATGGGCACAGCTTAAGTCATGCCTTGGGTGGATTGGACGTGGTGTGGAAAGCTGAAGATGCAGTTGCACTTTGGGGACTGGGAGCTGGAGCACATTCCAGCAGAGAAGCTGGTCTACATGGTTGAGAAACTGGCTCCTGGTGCCAGCATCTCCACTGGGAGAGAGACACAAACCAAGGAAAGGTACCTCTTGCCAGCAATGCCTGACTTGCAGAGAAATCGTTACTGGGGCTGGGGACAAGTGCTTTGAACACATCCAACATGGTAACCCCACCATGGAATGCGCAGGCTCTATCTTACACAAGCATTGACTTTGGCCCACTCTCACCCTGTGCAATGCCTATTCCAGTCTTTCTTTGCTCTAATGGTTACAAATCTGCTACTAATTTCCAGCCTGCATTTCTTTCCTCCTGCTTTAGCCCTGTTTGCTCCAGTGCCAGTGTCCTCTTTTAGCTTCAGCAGCTCTTCCCTGCTGTTAGCTCCTGTTGACGTATTTATGGACAGCAATCAGATTCCCTCTCAGCAGGTGTCATGCTGGGCTAAACAAGCCAAGCTCATTAAGCCTCCTCTCTCCAGAAGTGATAAGAACATCCTGCACTGAGGTAGTGCAGCTGCTTTGCTTCTGCAGCCAGGTGAGAGCACATCTGGGCTGGATGCACATCACCCCAGCTCCCATGTCTTGCTTGTTGTCATGGCCTTGCATGGAGTTGGGGTAGATGCTGTGCCTCATCTGTCCCCTCCAAGACAGAGATGTATGTTCAGGAGTCACCCTAAGCAAGACAGGCATTTCCAGGGTCTTCTCTAGGGACAGCCTAAAGTCTTGCTTGCTCCTAGAGAAGCTTAACAGGGAGGTAAGGAACATCTGGCCAGACTAATGTCTGTACATCTAGCAGGTAGGAGGAGGGTCCCTTCTTTAGCTTTGTGGAGAGGCTTATAGTGTTGCTTCCCTCTCATACCTTCCCTGCTTGTCATCTTGGCTTTTTGAAGAGACCAACGCAACATCTTGGTCTAGAAGGGCAAAGTGGGAGGGCTTTTGTCTCCCCCATGGTGACAGACAAGGAAAGTGCCATCTGCAGATGAGGCTGGAGGAGGATGTATTCCCAAACCCATCTGCAGGAAGCCTGGAGCGGCTGGTCCATAACACCTGATGAAGTGCAACAATGTCAGCAGGTGAGGAGGAACGTCCGCTCTCCAGATGCTTCACCCCTCTGTTTCCCTCCAATCTAACAAAGACATTGGGTTTTAAATGTAGCTAACTTAAGAGAATGACAGCTTATCTCTCAAGCTAACATACAACCCTCTGTGCTGGCTCTTGCTAGCAGCACAATACCAGATAATTTAATATTCTAATAGGATTCAAGCGGCCCTTTAAACTAACAGGGTAAAAACTCTATTAACTGGTACGCAGGAAGGGAAAATGAGGTGCTGGAAAATCAGAGGATGCATCAAACTCAGACTTTGATGAAAGAGTTCACATCACCCTGACATTCTCTTTGTTCCCCAGCACCTGCAAATTATTGCCTGGAGAGAGCAAGTATGTTTGTAGCATTAGCCACAGGCTGTGTGTGAAGGCAGCGGTGAGGAAGGTGGTACAGCAGTCCAACCACCAAGATCTAATCTCTAGTATGGATCAATCCATTGTGATCTGCAAAGATGTCTCAACTTTGGCTGGTTGGACCCACAGCTAGTGTAACCTGCCCACAGGCTTGCCGGCTGCACCACTGACCTGGGTTGTCTCCTTCAGGGAAGGAACTCTGAGTTTAGCTGCAGTGGGGTCAGGGTCTGGTCAACTGAAGCCAAGCTTGGTATGGATAGTAAAGACACTATGAACAGAGGTTAGGTCCAGCTCTGTAGAGTCAACTGGTAAATCACATCCAAATGCCAAAACAGCTGCTTAATCTGACTCCAAAGAAATCTGCTGGCTGCTAGTGGTTCTCTTTTTCTAGCACTAAACTTTTGGACTTGTAAATCTGCATACACGATATGGAAAGACCTCAGCCCCTGCCAGTCCTCTTGCCACACTCTCCAGACGCCCCAGTCAGAGCACTAATCCCTCTGGGTGCTCTCAGGCCTGGGTATTGGCTCTCTTCAGCAGAGATGTTGGGCTTGTCAAGGTCCTCTCTCCTGTCCATTATGTCCATTTCTGGACTCCTGTCTTCAAACAGTTTGTCAGTCTTAGAAGCCATGCAGCCTGTTCCACCATCACCCCATAGGGACACATACCCTGGCCAGTATTTGTGTATTGTGTGATGTTTTCCTGTGTAGTGTTTGAATTTCTTTTCCCATTTGGATTTCTGATTCCTTCTCATCCCTGCCCATCTCCTCTTTGTCTACCCAGTGGAAAGCACAGTGATTTTCACTGGTTTTGATCCTTGTTAAAAACATTTCCAGTCTGCCCTTTTTGCAGGACCTTATTTT
Organism: Apaloderma vittatum; assembly: GCF_000703405.1. Taxonomy (NCBI): domain Eukaryota; kingdom Metazoa; phylum Chordata; class Aves; order Trogoniformes; family Trogonidae; genus Apaloderma; species Apaloderma vittatum. The sequence continues at coordinate 57,675 of NW_009723795.1, read as the reverse complement.
CACACAGAATCCCTTGATTTGTTGTGCCCATAGCCTCTGGGAGCAATCCAGCTTCTCTCAACTTTCATAGCAATGCAGTGACTTGATGCTTTTGCTTATGAGAGATCAGCGTGCCAGGGAGTCTCCAGTGAGATCTGTTCGTATAAAACACACCATCAGCTTCCACCTTCCCCCTGACACAGCTCAGAGGGGCCAAAAAAATCAAAAACTAGAGCAAGATAGCTAAAAATATTTCTGCTGGAAAACATTTGATCAGAACGAACCATTCTTCCAAAGTTGAAGAGATTTGATTCATTTAACCAGGAATTCAATTTGAAAGAAAATCCAGAGAAAAAAGTTTGGACAATGTTTAATGATTCAGTGCTGTATTTTCAAAAATTACCATGCTTGGTGTTTGGGCATGACTTTTTTGTTTTAACATTCTGAAAGTATGATGCTTTTAAACCTTGACATTAAGATGAAATTAATTAATCTGATCCGAAATGAGTGTTCCTTGAGGACTTTCCTTTGCAGATAGTTTTGAAATCAGTGAAAGGAGAAAGGGAACAAGATGGACATTTCTAATTAAGTGCTGCACATCTGGAACTCTCAGCCTTCCTTCTTCCCTCTGGATTTTGCAGACTTTTGCACTTTTCAGAACTCTGACCAGCCCTTTATTGTACTTGATGCTATATAAGCATTTTAAAATGGTAGTCCAAATCCCAGAGCTTCAGTTCTTATGTTGTCATTTGTAAGCATAGGTTTTCTCCTAGAAAGCAGTTTCTTGCTATATTTTTGTGCAGCACCTATTGCACTTCAGCCTGCCACCTCCTAGTTTCCTCTAAACACCTCCTTGTTCTACCCCAGACTTCTTGCATAATCCACCAATTCCTTGACTGTAAAATAGAGGTGTCTTGCCTAAAACGAATACTGTTTTATTAATTTTACCTCTTGATTTGCAAAAGAAACTATTCAATGAGCTGGTTTAGATGTATTTTATTAAAAAAAGCATAAACATAATTTGCATGCTCTACGATGAAAAAGTTGTTGATTTCTGCTTAAAATGAGCTTTTTCTTTCAATCTGTCAAATAGTTTCATGAAAGGTTAAAAACTGAAACTCAGTGTTTCAAAGTGACACATACAAAAATATCCATCCAGGTTTCTGATCACACATTTCTGGAAATGGGAAAGGGGGCTGCTGTGACTTTTGATGTTTTTTATCTTGACTTGGGATGGGACACTTCTGCAATTCTCAAAAAAAAAATAATATTTTGAGACATTTTGATCTTAACTCCAACCATGTTTCAAGGCCTCAGACTGTAAAATTCATTAAGATCTAGATTTTTATCCCAACTTTGCCTCTGCCCCAGCTGGACAGGTCAAACCTAAAACCACGGAGTGAGAACACGCAGCCAGCTGGTTTCCTTGCAGTCTTTTGCCTCTTTTGCTTTGGCTAAGAACGGGGAAACAACCTCCCCAGCCGGCTGGAAAGCTCTCCCGGCTGGAGAGATGCAGGATGGACCCTGCACTGCCTCCAGGCCCTGGGAGCCTTGCCCACATGCTGTTCTCATGTATGGGGGCGTTATTTATAGCCACCGATGCCAAGAATTCGGCAGGGACGCTGCCGGGGAAGGATAACAAGTTTCTCTTTAGGAGGAATGTTCCACCCCAACCGGAGGAGCAAAGAACAATAAAAGATGATTGATTTCCTTGCAGCCTCCCCGAAGCAGGGCGCTGTACCCACGCCAAGTGTCCCGATGCACCGGGCTCCCTTCCCTAAGTTGATGTGTGCCATGTCCAGCCAGAGGATAACACCACCGGGCAGTTGGCGACCGCAGCCTGGTATCCACGTTCGCTCTCCGGGCTGGGCATCTCGCATCCCCTTTGCCTAAGACAAGCAAGAAGATGAGGAAGGGGAGGGAGAGCTTATAAGACCGTCTCTCTGGGCCTTCAGGCACTTTCTATTTACATTCTTTGGAGTAAATTACCGAGCCTTAGAAATTTACAGGGAAATCGCTTTGATTCTTAAACTGTATGAATGAAGCTGCAGATGGAGAGAGTAATGGCTTAAATTTATTAGTGTGCATAAAATTGTTGATGCTAATTTTCAGCTGTACACTAAGCAAACAGTCGATGGGATTAAACTGGATCCCTTATTTAAACGAACTCACAAAATGTAATTTACATCTAGTTATTGTTTCCGACTCTTCGCAGACCCCTTCCCAAAGCTCCCTCTAATGTTGCCAGGTCTGTATTGCACCCGCTCCCTCCTGCTCCTCCATCACCTCCAGCAGGACAGCGATGACACACGGCGGCTGTGGGGCCTTCCTGGAGATAAGTGCGTTATTTAGACATGCAGCACTCTCTGAGCTTCCTTCTCCATACAAACTATCCTGAATTTTTTCTACTAGAGGTGCCGCTTAAAGATACTTTTTTTCCACTACTGATGCAAGTCATGAGTTTTTTCTCCCCTTTCAGTTTAAGCCTTCGCCAGTGGGCTCTCACAATGAAGGGGAACCTGTGACAGGGCATCACCCAGCTGTCAAGCCTCAAGGATGAAGCATACAGCCCTGTCTCCTGCCCTGCAGCCAGACTGGATATCAGTTGTTCACAGCACCAAGTGTCTCCTCTGCTTCTTCAGCCCTGCTACTGATGCAGCTATGCCTGGTGCCCAGCATCCCGGATCGGTAGGGAGGGTATAACAGCACACAAAGCTCAAGGTGACCACAGGAGATGGTCTCCATGCCAGCAGCAGCCCTGTGCCTTGCTCTTTCCTCCACCGCTTGACCTGACATCACTTGTGTCTTGACGTGTGCTGTTTTCTGCCCTGGGAAGAGGAAAGCTCAGCAGCTGCCTCTGAGTCAGCAAAAAAGACTGAGTAATCAAAAGTGTTTCTTCTGCCTGTAAAACTCTACAGGTCTAGTGAAGATTCACTCATTAGATGCAGAGTTCCTGACCTCAGTGGGGTCCATAGGTGCTGCAAGGATGTGAATTGTTGAGATGGAAAGAATCTGGCCGGCCTCAGCCCTGACCAGTCACATGAACTAATCTCATAATTTTATCCTCTGCCCTCTGGTGCCTCCCTATGAGTGAAATCTGTGTTACAGAAAGTCTGGGTGTTGCTGGAGGGTGGGAAGGTTGCAGAGGAATAACAGGGCTGGCAGACCGTGTGAAAATACTGGGATACCACAGGAGCTGCTAATTCAGCTCCCTATGGCTGCTAGGGCCCTGTCAGCAAGACCCATGTGCTGTCATCCTATGTCCACCAGCAGCAGTGGGGAGTACGAAGGATTGTCCAGTGCAGATCACAGGAGTCATCCAGAAAAGGGTGCTGAGGGGGCTAGCTGGGAGCAAGAAGGGCAGGACAGTGTGGCCAGAGAAGAGATTGCAGGGAGATGCTAGAGCCACTTGTGCTTGCAGGAAAGGCTCTCTATGTGGCACAGTTCTTTCTGTGGCATCCCCAGATGGTGTCAGGGTCCCACTATATTTCCGTGTGCCATGTGGGGGAAGAATTACCACGATAGAACCGACTCAAGGTAAGGAAGAGGTGATAAAAATCCTTGATGTTCACAGCTTCAACATAGGGCTGCGCTCAGAGATTTTCTTCCCTAATGGCCAGGCAACAGCTATCCTCAAGCCCCTGGGAAGTTCTGTCCCGTGTGTTGGGGTGTGCGATGGCTAATCTGTCTGCGTGAGCTGAGTAGTTTTGTGCTGCAGATCATTCCTCTTCTTCTGAGCAATGCTGAAGCTTTGCCACAGGACAGGAAGGACTCTTTTACCATCAAATGGACCTATCTGTGCTTTAATGGCATCTACTTGTCCACTTATATTCTCTGCACCTTTAGTTTCTGGAGGCACCCCACTGGGAGCATCACTACTTGAGACTCAAAGAAGAGGCTGGAGGGGCAAATCCTGCCCTCCTTGAGGGAAAAAGACATAGAGGCAAGGCCTGAAAGATGCATGGCAGCTATAGGAGCTGCAGTTCCTCCAGCTCCAGTAAGGACAGGTTTACTTGGGTAACAACTGGACAGGAGACCAAGGGCAGAGATGGAAAGCCACTTCAGCATCTCCCCTCCCACCACGCCACTGAGAGCTGATCAACCCCGTGTCACCTTACAAGCCACTTAATCCCTTCCGTCACGCCTCTCAGGGAAGCGGGTGTGCAGGCCAAGGTTTAGCTGCCACCAGCTGCCCCAAAGTCATATGCCGAGCGTCTGCAGGAGCATGTGCCGGGGGACATGACTGACACCTCGTCAGTCCCTGCACCTGGGAATCACCCAGCCCTGCAACGCCAGACCCAGCTGGCCCTTTGATCTCCGCAGGGGCTGAAGCTTGTTCCCCTCAGCTCCAGCTTTGCAGAGGATCATTCTGATTTTGTCTGGACATCTCACATCCTGGCAGGTGTCAGTCTTGACTTTCAAGATGCCTTGGAGGGGGTGATGGGAAAAGGGAGGACTGTAAAAATAAATAGTGTTGGAAACTCATGTCTGTGCCCACTCTCTTCCTCTTAGTCCGTATGTTTGGACCGTGTTCAATCAAAGGAATGGCCTTCTTCTCTCTACCAATTTCACCATCCCCTGTAAGAGGGGGATGTTTCTCCTGCAGGAAACATCACCTCCAATATTTCTGAGCACCCTGGAATATTCCTGAGCGGCTCAGTCCAGCTGAGTTCTGTGATGATTCAGTCTACAGTGTTCCCTGAAAGAAGCTGCTGTAGATATAAACTATTTACAGACCAGGGCCCTCCTAAAGCCTTGAGCGTCCTCCACCTGCAGCAGGCATCTTCCAATCCATGCTAGGAGGGCTGTAATACCAGGAGGGGTCTCCTGCTTTTGAGTACTCCAGCCCCAGACGGTAGCAGTGAAAAAGGATGAGAGGTCCCTCACAAAGTTAGGCACTTTCTGTCTGTTCAGGCTTAAATTACAGACACAAAAGCCATGGTTTCCAACAGCTTCAGCTCAATTCAAATGGGCCAAGACACCACTTTGCTTTGGACCTCACCCTTCCAGGATGCTTGACCTTTGCTTCAGACAGTAAGTTGATCTCATGCCTGGCTGAGATGGGATGTGCGAAATCTTACTGTAAATTGCCTTAAATCCAGGAGCAGAGACATGAACAAAGCTGTGGCCACACAAGGCTGCAAGGCAGATCACCTTCCTCCCACCTCAGTGTCCCATATGAACTCAGCATGTGCTTTTACCTGAGAAATGTTTTTAAGAACAAACACCTAAATGAGACCAAGTTTGGTCTGTCCTCATGTGAGTTTCTACAAAACACATTGGCATCTTCTTTCTCTCTCTTTCTTCCTGTTTCTCAGGTCTTCTCTCTCGTTAGGTCTTGAGAGACCCAAGATGACTGAGTCACAGAGTCACAGCATTATTGAGACTGGAAAAGACCTCTGAGATAAAGTCCAGCCAAGTGCCTTTCTGACAGCTAATGCTGAACCCATTTTTTAGTAGCCCTGTCGTTCACTAATGCTAACAGAGTTTTGGGATGCTCAGAGAGGCACAGTGTGAACTAGAACAGGACAAAGCCCAAATGGGTGAGATCTAAGGTCCACACAGCCCTACACTGTGTCTGAGAGGATATCTAATGTGTAAGAAGAAGGTCAATGTGCCAAATTGTTTCTCCAGAATAGTTTCATTGATCTTTGATGGGGGACTTGCTCAGCCAGACATTGTGGCTTTGCATTTAACAGCAGCTCTTCTGGATTTTTTTCCCCATGGATTGTTTGAGTTCCTTTTTGAACCCCTTTAAACAGCTAGTACCCACATATCCCTAGGCAAGGATTCTCTCAGGTTAGCTGAACTCAGCACAAAAAAAATATCTTTCAATTTGTTCTCCTGCTGCTTTCACTTGGCATCCCTGTTTCTTGTCTTGAAAGAAACAGTGAACAGTCATTCCTTATTTACTTGTTCAATAACATTCACCTCTGTCACCTAGCCTACCTCTAGTCTTTCACTACCTGAAGGGTCTCAGGTCATGCTTGGTAGCATCAGTCCTCTGACCATCCTTGTAGTCTTCCTCTGTTTCTGATGAAGTCCTGCTAGATACCTTTTGAGAGGTGAAACCAGAAGCACACTCTGGAGCTGACTATTCCTCTTGGTTCACAGCAGGAGGGACATCCGGAGGGCTGCACACTGTTCCTGGCATCATGCTGGAACAAAGACAACCACTTTGGAAAATCTGACTTTGGAAGGAAAATGGAAGGAATTGGATTTATTTGTCCAAAAATGTAACGACCAGAAGGCAGCAAGTAAAAAATAATTCCATATAGAAGGTTTTCATACAAGAACAAGGATGGATTGCTCTCCATATTCAGTATGGGGACAAGACAAGGAGAGCAAGGCTCCATTTGCAGCAGAGACAGTTTAGGTGAGATGTTAGGAAACTCCTTCAGCTCTGAGCACATAGAAACCCTGGAACAAGCTGTCAGGAAGGCATGGAGCTTCTTTCACTGGCAGTATTTACAAGCAGGTTGGATACCCATCTGTTGGGAAGGTTTGGAGAGGGCTGTCTTGCAAGACTATCTATCAGGGTCCCTCCAGCATCACATTTCTCCCTTCGTGTTCCCTCTGACGAACCATTCGGCTAGGACAGACCATGCCATCCGGGGGCTGGAGACACTTCCAAAGGCCCTAAGGGGATGAGCAGCACTAAAAGAAAATCTGTGTGAATCTATTATCTGTACTTTTTGCTGAAGGCAGGGAGGGTCTCAGTATCAGGCATATCCCTGGTGGAAACTGCCTTCTCACCTCCCTCTACTCCCCCAAAATGTCACTGTTCTAATTATAGAGGAAATCATGAAGGAATATTTGCCAGGGGAAATGTGGATTTTGGTCAGGGACGTTTTGAGAACCCAAAGACCACAGGCTGAAAGTTGTTGATGACAATTACATGCCATGGGGTCCTGTCCTTTCCAGGGTCACATTGTCTGGGTCCAAGCTAAGAGGCCCCATCCTGCATCAAGAGAGACATACCTGCTACCATCTCTGAGTCAGGCCACATGAATACGCCTCCAGCTTTGCTGCTTTGCCTAGCTGTGCTGCTGCTAAGGCACTCCTTCCTCGGCTGCCCAGGGAAGATGGGGCATGCCATGAACTTCCAGCTGCCCAATGGATCTCACTGAGGACATTATTTGAAATCCGAAGCACATTATTTTTAAGACTTTACGCCAAGGTAGACTGCTGATGGCTGCTTCTTTCTCTGTGAGAGCAGGGTGAGTTCACTACCCAGGTATGCTGTGATGTAGGGGTGGTCAAGGTGTGGGCTGGCTAGATCACGTGTGCACAGGCCACCTGAAAGCATGGTGTACCAGGCAGTCACTTCCACTCTGTGTCTCTGAGAGGTCACATCCTGGCTGAGGGCATCACTGAACTGCTCTGTCAACATCATGGAAACCTTCGTAAGGTACTGTGCTTAATTAATGTGTCCTCCATGTGCTGTCAGGGCATGTGTTAATGGCGGAGGATCAGTCAGGTTGCAGCAGTGATCTAGAGATGATGCTCAGCTCCACTGGCATCCGCTGATGCTCAGCTCCCTCTCCAGACTTGCCTGCGTGGCCGATGCTGCACAGTCCCCGTTGTGTGCTTTCCCTTCCCTCTCTCCTAACTCATGCGAGGCATGGCCACAAAGCAACCCATCTTTTTGCACTTGTAAACACATTTTACAGAGTTGTAAATGCTCTTATTGATTCCTCAGCCTTATTATCCTCGCTGTTCAGCCAAGAATTAACTTCCATTTGAGGATAAATTATTAATCAGCCTTCTCCAGGTCCATTTCATAATCATTTCCACCATCCTGGCTGTCACATAAGAAGGATTTGCATATTTATTCTGCCACTTTTCCCCAGAACAGTACGTGGGAGTCCATGTTTACCTGCAGTCTCTTAAATCTCTTTGCCTACCTTATAAAAGCATTGCTTTTAGACAGAGCAGGCCTTGCACAGCACATTCTATGTCCTTCTGACTCATTTGCTCTGTGGCATATTTTTGCAGGCAAATACTTTCCCTTTTCACTTCTCTGCTTTTTCATTGCTTATTTATGATACCCTGTAGGGTAAAACTGTGTGGTTTGTTCAACAACCCATAACAAAAATACACAAGCTTCCAGCCTGGTACCGACTGTCTTTGGTCCCCGGCCCAGCTTGCACAGGAAAGCGTGTTGAGCTGGTATTTTGGCTTTTGGCACTGTTTTTTTTCCCCAGACAATTAAAGACCAGGAGCCCATGTGCCCTAGTCAAGGCATGGCTGTGTTTCTGTGGCAGGGGAGCGCTGCTGGATGGGAAGTGTTTTGGGAGCGGTAGGGAGGAACAGGGATGGGATTGTGGCAAAGCTACTGACACCTGTCTAGGAAAAGACAATATTTACAGCCGCAGTAAGTCAAATGAAGGGGACTGAGGAACACCAAGGGCGGGCATTTTAAGTAGCAGCAGGGAAACTGAGGTGCAGACAATCAATGCCCTATGCCAGACTGTGGGACAGGGTGGTGTCAAGGAAGCCCCCAGGAACTGCAGCCTTTAAACAACATTCAGGAGGCCACACAACAGCAGAGAGAGCCGGGTGCAGGGCAGGAAGGCAGCGAGCGGGCAGGTTCACCCCAGCGTTGCCCTCGTCCTTGTACTGTCCCCATTATGGCTCCCAACAGGGACTCCACGTGGTGGATGAGTGCACAGGCTGATTCCTTCCAGCAGATGGTAGCATGAGAATATGAGGGGAGGGTCATCCACACCAGGACTCCTGGCCACCCTCACGGGAAGGCTGATGTCCAGAATGGCTGCCAAGCAAGCAGCACCCCAGCCCTTCCCTCGTGCCCAGGTCATGGACAGCATGAGTTTAATGAAGGACTTGCCACTGCCACAGTGAATTCAGATATGAAATCGCACCGCTCATAGACCCAGTGGGCAGTTGGGATGGGTCAACCA
>NW_009723795.1:43790-48741 GCF_000703405.1 Apaloderma vittatum | reverse complement strand
GTGACACAGGCAAAGAGGCCAGCCGCAGCACAGGCCAAGACAGATGCTGTGGCACTGGGCAGAATCTGATTTCCAGCTCTGTTGTCCCCAGGTTGCATTTGGAGTGTGGTTCTTCCATCTTGGACCTCACACCCCTGTTCCTTGAGGAGGTGACATGGTGGCAGGCCTCATCCCTCCCTGCAGCTCCTCAAATTTCCTCCATTTTCTCTCCCGCTCCCCTTCTTTGTTCCTCCTCCTCCCATGTGTACATCCCCGGCTCTCCTGATTTATCGCTGGCGATGACGACTTTCAGCATGCCTTCAGGTCACGAATTATTAGCATCAGGAAAACGCAGGGAAATTTCCCTGTCACTCTTTTTTTTGGCAGAGAAAGCTTGAAAATTTGAGGCAAGTGCAATGGGAACAGTGGGGACCAATCAATAGGAATTGAAAGGAGCCATTAAACAAGTGGTTGAACAAAAGAACCCGTGTGGTTGAAGTGTGCATGGTATGTGTATATATTTCTCAAGCAGGGACAAAAAAGATCCTCTAAACAACCTGTGATAAGAGTGAAGTGGGGAGACCCACTGAGAGGATGGACAGGAGAACATGTAGGGAGCTACCAATGCTAAAGGGCATGGTTGGCAGCTGAGCAGAGGCTTTAGCCTCCTTGTTTACATCTCTGCCTGCCTGTCTACTCCTCAATGACTTTTGAACCTGTTGGGCAGTTTCAAGTAATTCTGACGGAAGGAAAGAGGCCTCAAAGATGTGAAGTTACAGTATGCTTTAGGAATGTGAATGCTTGGGAAGAGGAGTCACCCAAACTAACATCTTCAGTGAAAGAAAGCTCAATCCATCATCCCATTATCCCCTTGCTGCCTGTCTTTGCACTGCTCAGCGTAGTTAGTGGTCCCTGGAGCAGACAGTTTGGTTGCTTTGCTGCAAAGTTAAGCCCTGGTTTATCTTGGGAAGGGTGTAGTGTGATGAAGACACGGCTGTAACACATCTAGCAGTGAAGCCAAGAGATGCTTTCTCCAACAGCCAGTGTGACCAGGCTCCTGGGGAGCTTGTGTGCTGATTTGCAAAGCCATGTTGCTACATCCTGGTTGCAGCAGTTTTTCACCTCCAGAAGGTCCAGCTCCCATTACTCTGCCCATGTCCCCAAGACCCCAGCACAGGACCAGACGATGGATGTGCTTCTCTCATGAAGGTGTGGGGATCATACGTGTCAGGTGCTGGAGGATGGGGAGGTCAGGATACAGTGCTGGGAAGGGGAGAACCTGGTCCTGTTGCAGAGGGAGCTGTGGGGTAAGCGTAGCTGAGTGTGACATTTGACAGGTCTGCAACATCTGTTGCATCCCACTGCAGGCCGGGGCTGCCCTTCAAATCAGCTTCCAGCCTGTCTCAATGTGAGGTTAAATCCTCGCGCAGGACCAGGAAGGGAGAGAAGCAGCAGGTGGAACCAATCAATTTGCCATCCGAAAACTGATCAATTTGTGGTGAGCCCTCCCCACCTGAAAGCAGGGTGGGAATAGGTTCCGGCTACTGCATGCATGCAGGAAAGATCAGTGAGCAGACCATAATAAACCCTAAATGTATTTCCAGCCATAAAATGCTTGACGTGCCTTCAGAGAGGCTGTTGAAATCCCTGATTTGCAGCTGGCGCTCATTTTCCATCGCAGGTAGTAAAAAGACTCAGCCAGAGCACTCAGATATTTCATTGTCGGGGTCTGTTGCCATCCCTCAGCCCCACAGCCAGATCACTGGGAATTGGACACCTCCTTCTCTTCCTTCTCAGGGCTCTCCTTTCCCTTCAAACAAGGATCCAGACCGGGTGCAGGTGATGGGAGGGCGAGATAACAAGCAGGAGTGGCAATTTCAGGAAGTGGTTGGGACTTGTAAATCCTCGCGGGGGCTTCCTCTGTCAGAGGAGCCATCCGGGGAGCGGGGCATGTGCGAGCTGAAGTCATGCCTGTTAGGGAGGTATTTGTTCTTCTGGCCCCTGCAGCCCAGGCAGGTTGTTGTAACATCCCTCGAGCCGGGATCTGGTTGCAGTAATAAAGTTGGACGGGTTGGGTTCCTGGCTGGGCAGGAAAGAGTTATTGATCAATGCCATGAATCCTTCCCACCTTCCTCCCACTCGCAGGGTGGATGTAACAAATACCAAGAGAGTGGGAAGGAAAGTAAATCTCAAAAGATGCTCTGGTTGGGAGTAGAAAGTGGCACAGTCAGGGCAAGGACATGGGGAGAGGTTAAAAAAGAACTGAGCAAAGCATGAGACCTTTTAAGAGTCTCAAAATCAAGGCTGCAGGTGGATGTGGTTCACTTTGCAGATGAACAAATACATTTGTTCATTTGCATCAGTAGAAGTTTAGACGGGATCTCAGGAAACACTTCCTCATGGAGAGGGTGATCAGATATTGCTCACCTTTGGCATGTAGCCTGAGGCCCAGCATTTTGGCCAGCTAGTCAAGCTTCAGCATTTTTGATCCTGACCAGATATTATGACTATAATAAGATTGATATTAGTAATATCACTAACTGTGGTAATGCTAATAAAATAATATTGTACTCCTCCATCCAAGGAGCTCAAAGCTTTTAAAGGAGATTAAGTCTCATGGCATCCATCTCACTTCAGGAGAGCTTATTTAGACAGCAGCAAAGCCTCCTTGCCACGTTTGCGAAGTGCAGTCTCCTCCAAGGTGGAACATAGCAGCTATTTATAAGTATGTAATAACAGTCCACAGCAATCTAGGCCAAGCAATGAAAGCAAATACCATATTCAGGGCAATTACAAGGGTTGTAGAGAAAATAATGTACCAGGACACTCAGCTGAACCAGTAGGCTTTAAATGTATTAGGGGACTTCTTATGGTGTTCAGAACCTACTGTGGTCCATCACAAAGACCTCTGGCTGTGGCAGCAGTGTGGTCTCTCTCCCAACCCTGGGCACTCATCCACTCCTGATTTGGAAAGCAGGGAAGGCAGGAGCGTTGCTGTCTTCTCTGTGTTACTCAGAACACCCCAATTCCCGCCTTGGCACTCTCAGGAGGCATTTCTTCATGTGCTAACCTGGGGTTGTCCACTGAGACCGGCAGCTTGGACATGGAAATCTTGCTGGCTTTTGAAAACCATGTTCCCCTTTAAAAGCTGTGTCAGTACAAGCCTGCGAGGAGCAAGCAGTCACCAGGAGAAAATTGCATCCACAAGACAGCTTCTTGACGATTTTTCAAGCCACCACCTTTTCTTCCATGGCCTTGAAGTCACAGACGCAACTGAAGCCTGAACATCTCCAGTGAAAGCTGCTCTGGGTCTTAGACACATGACTTGCTGGTGGAGAAAAAGCCAAAGCATTTCTGCTCATCAGCACACGGTGCGCAGCCCACCACTCCTGCAGGCTTTGGTGAACGCAGAACTACTTAGCAGCACTGGTGTGAGTGGGTCCGAGAGGTCATGCTGAAAAATGGTACTTTGTCAAAAATGTCATTTCAGCAGTGTTTCATTGCCTTTTTCTTTAAATGAAAAATTTCAGAAGGAAATGAAGCCAATGTGTTATTTGTGATTTGTGATTTGAAATTTTTTGCTCTTGTTTTTTTTTTTAAATAGCTCTTCCTCATGCCTGGACACCTCACTCTCTTTCAGTCTATCATTTGCAGCTCAAAAAGCAGATTTTTGTCATTCTTCAGAAAAGGCAGGTTTTGATCACATCATAGAAAATCAGTATTTCCTTTACTTGAAAAAGAATTGCAAAAGCAAGACAAAAATTTCAGCTCCACAGCCTTGAGCCTGTGCATGCTGTTTTCGTTTTTACTTTATGGAGCCATTTTCAGAGGGCTTGGCCCCCTCTTTCTACTGAATCTGGATGATTGTGCTTTGGAGTCCCAATGCAGGAGGTCAGGCCTTTTTTTGTGCTCACCAGTAGAAGTCCAGACATGATGCAGAAGGAAGGCGAGCACAAAGCCCACTTTGTCCCAGTCCCCCGCCCTTCCTCCCAGCCTTCAGCCTAGTGGTGGGAGATTTCAGCTAAAGCTCAGCCACATCACCTGTGTTTGGCTTTCCGGAAAACATCTCTTCCAGATCCAGGAATGTAACAGCCATTCCTGCCTTAGGTTTGAGCTCCAGCAGCTCACCTCCTCTTTTGCTGGAAAACGTGGGCTTTGTTGCTCATTCGAAGCTTCGTCTCCAGCCCTGCATTCACTGCCAGAACAGGCAATAGGTGGGGGGAGACTCTGGCTTTCAGTAAAATGGGGACAAGAGGTTTGAGGGGTGGGGGAGCTTGTCATAGCCCTCCTCACTGCCCTCCCCCATCTCTGCCTTCTCACTGCCTCCGGAAGAGAGAGCAGGACCTCACCTAGGACCCTGGAGACAGACTTTCAGCAAGGAAGAGGCTGCTGCTGTGCACGTCAGGAATGATTTGATCAGCAAGAGAGATGAGCACCTCTAGCACTGACATCAGGGGACAGGCAGAGGAGAGTGCGAAAAAGCTGGTGATGGACAGCAGGACTGCAGTGCATGGCAGGGTGCGGAGACCCAGGGCTGGGGAGGAGAACCCAGGGACCAGGCACGGGTCTCTGCTGGGGACAGCAGAGGGGCTGATGAGACTGTACGAAGCTGTGCTGAATTTCTGCAAAACCAGCCCCATTGCTTCCATATGGGGTAATAGTTTAACAAGTGTTAGTACAAAACTCTGTCCGTGTGCATCCTGCACAGGCTGGGAGTAAAACTAACCAGGTGGTGCAAGGGCCCTTTGCTCTTAGCCACATGCGTGAGTGTTTACTTACCTGTGCAGACACCCAACGCGTTATGTATTACCTATGAAAAGACGGGTGAATTCCCCAAGTGGCTAATCAGCTTGACCCAAACTCTTCCTGGCAGACCCTACTTTAGCCTACCTTTCTCAGGAAAGTGATTCATGATCAGGCACATCTGCTGAGCCTTTCTGTGGAACACCCCACAGCCTTTGTATGCGCTCAC
>NW_009723795.1:25242-43759 GCF_000703405.1 Apaloderma vittatum | reverse complement strand
TGAGAGGCAGCAGGAAGGGGCTGTATGACCCAGACTCCTCCAGACAAAATCATCTTGGACACCAGGGTTACCAAGCAACTGAAAGAAACTATTTCTGATTTTTTAATCTTTAAAATTTCATTTTAAAGAGAATTCAGTGCTGATGAAAGGTGTTGTATTGACAGCCCTGGACAGTGACATATCTTAATTATCCACAAGGCAGTTTTAAGGGTCCTAAAACAGTAACAGTAATGACCTTGTTTTTGCAAGACCAGATTTCCAGCAAGAGAATTCCTGTGAAGTCTTCCAAGCATAGGTCAGGTGTGATGTGCACCACACCTATGTGCATGAACATGTGTGCTCCGAACTCCCTGATGCTGTCTCCTCCTGCCACACCAAGCTGTCAAGGCCACCAAGACCCTCAAGTCCTTTTTGGGCCTTCCTGGCTCAGCAGCTTCTAAGGGCAAGGATACCATCTGCAAATTGCTTTCAGGGGCTAGATTCCCACCAAGCAGAGCCCAAAGCCTAGCATTACGGCATGTCCTAAAGGTCTGTGAGTGTATTTTTGCCTCTCCTATAGCCAGGCACTTCAAGGCCTAATCCTCTCCAAGTATGTTGATGGGGCCTTCAGGTAATTTCCCCTCCCCAGAAGCAATTCCCCTCCTTTAAGAGCCAGACAGTTTCCAGAGCTCTTTTAATATGTCTCGCTCTCCTCTGCCCTCTCATCTTCAGAGCATTTTGCCATCTGTTTGCCTTTATTTCCTTTGGGAACAAATCCCTCTTATTTTTAGATTTCAGGGGTAAAACATAGCCAGGCGGCTGTGGGTGGGGGTATCCTTTTAGCCTCCACCTCCAAAAGCCAAATCAAAACATGAAATAAAACAATGACAACCTCAAAAAAATCCAAATCGAGATCAGAAATTCTGCAGAGGGCCACAGCATGGTATTACTACCACGTCTACAGCCAAGCCCCCTGTCAAACCCATTCTACCCTTCTGCATGTGGTTCTCAGCCATACAGTCCGCTGGTGTCTCCTTGCCTCTATTTATACTAAAGCCCTTGCAGAATAAAACATCCATGTAAAATCCAATTTCCTCTGAATCTCTCTCGGAGAAGAGGCCTCGAGATTGAGTAGATAACCTCTGCAGTAATTGCCTGAACCACTCCTGTTTGCTGGAAAGGTGAGATCCATTTTTCAATTATCTATCTGCAGTGACAGCAGCAAGCAACGGAGCTAAGAGGAAAGAGAGAGAGAGAGAGAGAGGAAATCCAGCCAACAAGAGCCGTCTGTGTCAATCCTGGCAAACGGGAGGTACGATAGATGTGGTCACAGTTCCTGCCATCAATATCCTCTAATATAAATGTCAGCGATGCCATTTTACCCACAGTCATTTCCCACAATGCTGATTACATTATCGTATAATAGAGGGGCGCCAGCCGCACCGCTTTCTCTCCTAACCCTCCTTGCGGTAATGTGTCAATAGCCTGCCTCCATGAAACAAGTCAATTTTCTGCAGGCTTGGCAGCGGAATAAATCTGCCGACTATCTAGAGAGCTGGAGATATTTATACACACCGCGTCCTCTCTCTCTCTCTCTCTCTCTCTCTTTCTCTCTCTCTTTCTTCCACCCTCCCCCCTCCTGCCTTCCCTCCCTGTGTGTGCAAGCATAGATGTGTGTCCTCAGCAGAATTGAGTGATTTTCAGCCCAGACTCAATAAGAAGAGAATTTAGGGCAGTCCTACAGCTTGGCTTCGAGTAACAGCCCTACACGTTTATTTTCTTTAGCTTAACAGGAAAGAGAGAATTATGTTTAGATTTATATGACAAGGGCAGTCCTACCAAAACACTTGTGATAAGCACTGTGGAAGGGGGAGGAAGGTGTGTGCATGTGTGGCAAAAACCAGTCAGGCCGGCACCAAAGAGGGATTGCAACACCTTGCAGGTCACATCAGGGGGTTCCTCTGGGAGCTGGAAAAGCAGCTCTTGTTTTAACCGACAGCTCCTTTTTTAGTGTATGTCCATATCAAATGCCAGTGGAAGAAGGAGGATGGAGGCCACGGGCTCCTCCATCCCTGCTGACGGATGAAGGTGGAGGTGTTTGACTCCACTCTCCTGACTCTTGCAGACAAAGAGGTGGACAAGGACAAGATGCTCTGGCTACCTCAGAGACGCTCTTTCTCCCAGGGTTGTCCTTAGGACACCCTATGGTTCAACACCCCACACACCCCTGCTGTGATTTCTGCCTTCCCCCAGCTCAGAGGGAACTTGATTTCCCTCAAAGCCCCAGTGGCTCCCCCTGCCAACTGGAGCGGGCTGCTCAGACCATCCTGAGCTAAAGTGTAGGCTAAAATGGCAGATGCTGCTGCTCTCACTCACGAAGACAAGGTTTTGCCATCTTACTGAGAAGCCACTCAGAGAGCTCTCGTGAGCTTCTGTTCCCTCTGGGTGCTGGCCAGAGAGAGACAGACTCTGAACAAGTGATGTCCGACCACTCTTGTCCTGAGCCAAGGGAATGGGAAGGGTTTTCCCTTCTTCTTAGCTCTGATCAACTCAGAAGACTTTATATTTGGTGATGGAAAATGTCAAGTTTTGCCAAGAGGGGGGAAAAAAAGCCTGAAAAGACTCATAACAAATATGAAATTGCTTTCAAATTTCTGGGCTTTGTTTTTTAATAAAAACCTTCAAATGTTCCATCTGTTTTCATATTTTCATCAAATTTTGTGCAAGAGACAAATAATGCTTGGATCATTGATTTTGGCTTGAT
Source organism: Apaloderma vittatum (assembly GCF_000703405.1). Taxonomy (NCBI): domain Eukaryota; kingdom Metazoa; phylum Chordata; class Aves; order Trogoniformes; family Trogonidae; genus Apaloderma; species Apaloderma vittatum. Next base: position 41,016 of record NW_009723795.1, on the reverse strand, counting down.
TGCTCCATTCTCCTGCTCCACAAGATAGGAGTTTCTGGGCTGGTGAGTCCTCCACTAGCCCTGGGACGAGTGAGTCCACTTCCTCCCACAGTGATGGGGAAGGTTCCACCCTATGAAACACCAAAAGGTTGTCCTGCTGCCTCCATATAGTCATTCCTGGCAGCTTTCAGAAAGAAGATCTGGGAGAGGACAGTGACCTGCTACCATGCTAAGAGGACCCCAGACACCTCATTCAATCCCTGGCTCTGAGCAGAGCTCTGCCCACATACCCCCAGTCTTGCTGAGCACTTCCTTGCTCAGCTCCTCTAGGAATTTGCAGAAGGTTTGTTGAGACCAACACTGCAAAATTCATCTTAAACACAAGTGCTCTCTGGGTAATCACAGGCCCAGTGGACACAGAGCATCCTCAGTGCAGCGGGGTGAATTGGCATGGAGGGAAAGCCAGGCAGTGGGTACATCGCAGCTTCATCCTGGGCTTGGGCTCTGGTTCCTCGCTGCAGAGGAAAGACATTCAACTCCCCACCCACTGCTCTGCTTCTGTACATGCTGTCACAATGATGCCGGCAGCTTTTTTTTTTTGCCCTAGCAGCTGTGTCAGAGATTGACAAGAGTTTTACAAAATTGGGAGGGAAGTGAGGCTTTGTGTCTTGATGAAAGTTTTATTTAGAAATCAATGAAACCCACAGCTCCGTCACACAAACTCAAGCCCTCCTACCCTTTTCAGCCCTGTCTGCCTGGGCTGCAAGTCATCAGCACCTGTCAGAAGGAGAGGCCCACATGGGAGGTACCTAAGAAAAAACAGGCACCATGCAATTTTGCACTCAGGGAAATCTTATACTCCTTCTATGCCACCTAAAAAAGACACTTTGTCTGGGATAAGGTCTGTATTGGGTCTTTGCTTTGATAGACCCTCCCCACATCTGGAAGGGACAAACCTTACTGCAACTGAAAAGGACCAAAGTTGGAGGTAGTTGAGGCTGCCCATTCCAAGAGCCAGCAGGAACCATCCTGTTGACACCATCAGCCTTCAGATGAGTCCAGAATTTAGAGAGGTGCCCTGAAGCACAGGCTTCAGCAGTATTGGGGCTGTTTCATCACCAAGCCCCAAGACAAATTGCAAAGGAAAGATACTGCTTTAAGATACATTTCTCCAAAAGGAGGGAACCGGCTCCAGAGCTCCTTATCTGCATATGTGGTATGTCATTAAGGCAGAAAAGCTGGCAGCGAGCTTCAGTCACTTACTACTGCACTGGCAGGAAAGACAAATGCAGAGCATAAGATAAATGAGGCACTTCCAAGTATGAGAAAGTCAATACTATAGAGACCTTCAAACTGGAGTCTGGGGAACAGCTTACAATTCAGCTTGCTAGTACAGGCAGGAAGACATCTCTGTGTGCTGAGAGCTCATCAACACTATGGATGGGTACATCCCAGTGGGGTGACAAGGCAGGTGACCACATGGGACTGGACTTGGGCACAAGTTCTCTCAGATGCCCACTGCAAGGGATTGCTCATGCACCATCTGTATTATGGGAGCTCTTGAAGGAGGTGAGAACTTTGTTGTGCACCAAAATGTTCAAGTGAAAAAAGTCTGAGTCCTCATGCAAGACAGTCTTCAGTGTGACCAGGCAAAGAATAAGAAGGAACAGAAAAAACACTTGCCCAAGATCTCATTAAAAAGCCAGGCTGATCTCCCTGAGGCTGCTCTTCAAGATGCCTTGAGTCACTCAGAAACGCTGGGCACCCAAAATGCTTTGCCACACATCAGACCCCATCCTGTATTGTTCCCCGTTCCCTGCTGTGATGCATGGAGGGGACATGCAAGAGCCACCAGCCCTGCTGGGCACCAGCTCACTCTGCTGCATGGCATCACAGTACGACTGTGTGCGAGATTGCATTAAATGGATGAATTAAATATGGCCGTGAGTGTGTGTGCACGTGCTCCATCCAACAGCTGAAGGAAATGCAAACCGATCCATCCGAGGAAAGAAAGGAGATGCTGCCCTCCTTTTTTCAATTATATGCAGGCCCAAGGTCAGCGACCTCTTCCCTCCTGCACTGCAGTATCTTGTCACACAAAACCCAGAGAGAAAGGGAATGTGATAAAGATGAAAGTGATGTGGCAGGCTCGTATGTGAAAACAATCACCCTTCAATTAAGTGTGATTGATTTCCCAAATCAGAGATGCGTTCAGCTTCCAACAGATAGATATGAGTGAAGGCCAGATGCTGGGGAATTCAGCACACGTGCTTGGGCTAGGCGATCGCAAGGAAACAAAATGGAGATGCCATAAAGTACCAGGTGCTTTGAGATGAGTCTGAGAAGGGCATAAAGCTGAGCCAGGAAAATTTTCCCCCCTAAAGAAAAGCTAAGAGCTGAGAAACAAGATGTGAAGAAAGGTTTTTCCATGCAGTGCAGCTATGGCTTTGCAGATTTTTCTTCTGTGAGAGCAGCATCTGGGGCCAGCCTAAAAAAAGGCGGGGATTTTGCAGCTATATAGAAGACACTGACTGACATAAAGCTGTTTCTGTGCAGGACAGACAAGGGACATATCTCATGGGGGAGCTGGAGGCAGAGAAGGGCAAGGCACCGTAGTGATATCTCACAGCATTGCTCTAAAGCATTTGACAAACAACTGCGAGGTCCAAGAGCTCCATTTGGTTCTTCTAATGTCAGCTGTGTTCCCTTTCACATTCAGATGAACATGAGGCCCTTCTAGCTGTTTTACAGACCCCTGATGCTTTGTGAAACCAGCCCACCCACCATGTCCACACTGCCACTGCCAGCATGAAGCACCTCAGGGTGTTTCACAATAGGCAGCCAGTGAAATAGAGGGGGGCATCAGAGAAGCCACTTTGACAAAAGAGGAGGGAGCTCTCCTGTAAAAGATTTAGATTTAGATTAGATCTTAGGAAGAAATTCTTTAGTATGAGGGTGGCAAGACTTTGGAATAAATTGCCCAGAGATGTTGTGGCTGCCCCTTCCCTGCAGGTGTTCAAGGCCAAGTTGGACGGAGCCTTGAGTAGCCTGATCTAGTTGAGAGGCGTCCCTGCCCATGACAGGGAGGTTGGATTAGATGATCTCTAAGGTCCCTTCCAGCCTAGGCCATTCTATGATTCTAGGATTCTATGAAATGTCTGCAGTGAGCCCTGCTCTTCACTGAAGCACTGCAGCATGGTAGGGGAGCAACATCCAGATAACCTATCTCCTTTGACTTCGAGTGACTTGAGCCTTGTTTAGCTCAGTGCACAGAGCCCAGGCACATCAGGGCTGGCCAAAGTATATACCATGCTTTTGGACAAGATTTGATAATCTTATGCTGGTCACCAAAACTGCTCTAGCTAGCACTTTTCATTGGTACTGCTTTTATCATGAAATGGGAGCTTACCACCCTCTCAGAAATTTGCCCCCTCAGCTCTTATATGAATGCCCATCATTGTGGCACCCAGTCACACCATTCTTCCAAATCCCACATGCTCTTCCTGCCTTTATCAGCAATAGATAAGGGCAAAACTAGCAGCATCAGGGAGGTGCTTGGACAGGGAGAAAAGGCAGGCAGATTTAGTACAGTTCATGGCAGGAGAACAGTTCCCCTAGGTTAGTCTGGATTGTTGCCCCTTTTTCTCTATCACGATCAGCCTCATCCATCTCACCCTGTCTCCCCCTTGTCCTTCTCAGGGATTTCAAATAAAAGGTCTGCACTTGACCCCCCTCCTCCCTGCCGGGAGAGGGGAAGGCCATGAATAGAGAGACCCTCATGTTTGCAGAAGTGATTTTCACATTAATGGCAGCATATGTTTGCATTGATCCCAACTGGCGGGGCTGCGCACGAGCGCGTGTGTGTGCCTGCGCACACGCTGCAGGCGGGGGCCGGCCGGCAGCCCCGTGCGTGGGGGCACCAGGTGCTTGCTGTCAGGCTGAACAAAAAGAAGTGTCAGCACTCTGCGCCGGGAGCCTGCGCTGGCAGCTTCCCTCTGCCTTCAGCCCTGTGCTCAGAGCATCCTGCCTCTGACACAGCAGCATCCCCTTGCGCCAGCTCCTGAGCTCTCCTCTGCTTCTCCTCTCCCCAAACTGCATGGCACAGGATGCCTGGACCCCAGGGCTGTCCGCTGTCACACATCCTCGCTCCCTGAAGGCTCAGATAGTGACTTTGGATAGACAGTGGTTGTGCAGTGTCCTTCTGCTGGAGCATCATTTGGAGGCTGCTCTGACTTCCTAGCCAGACTGGTGCATCTCATAGCCCATGTCAAGTCCCTCTGTACCCAGAAACAGATCAGCAAGGTCACTAGCTGAATTCACATCTCCAGCTCGTGGTTGGCTGCAGCCTGCTGCTTCCTTTCACGCCGTCTCCCACTGCTGAGACGTCACAGGACTGTCACCCCAACAAGGACTCCAGGCTGTCCTGGATGGTGTCCCCATGGTCTCTGGAGGAGGAGTTCTGTTCTCTCCCCAGCACCCCATCCTCAGTGTGAGCAGCACCCACGCTGCCTGCACAGGGCTGGGCACCCTGCACTCAGCACCAGCAGACTCCCAGCTCTGCCTTCCCCCGGGCAATGGGAAAGTTAAATTTGCAGACTAAGAGCAGCATGAACCAAAAGCACTTGCACATCTCAGGGCCCTCCTGGGGTGTATGAAACCCAGATATTTCCGCACGATGGTGAAGCCAGGCGTTGCAAAGGCGGAGGCCTGACCCTGCTGCCTGGTTCACTCACACCCAGGGAATTTGCCAGTTCATGGGTGCACTCAAACTTTCATCTGCAAAACTTTCTGGAGGAGACCAGGCCTTAATCTTTTTTTCTGCTCCATTTCTCCTGCCTCTGAAATGGAAGTCACTGCGTTTCTTTTCACTGCACTGTGCATCCATCTTGTCTGCTTAGACCCTGACACGTCTGGAGCCCTGGAGAAATGCAACAGCTCCAGCCGTAAGGCCAGCATCTCCCCGGGGGTCTCCAGGCACTGCTGCAATCATAGGAAATTCATGAAGAATAAGAATTAAACATGATCCTATGCAGACCACAAGGACTCTCAGAGGCACAGCTGGAGTGAACGGAAAGAGCAAGCATGTAGGCCATGCTGCTGCTCGAGGCACGGTGATAAGAAGTCTCTTCTCAGGTGAGCTCAAGCTTTCAGCCTGTGGGGTAGCTGCCTCATGACCCCAGGTGACCTCAGCTGCCTCCAGGATCCCATCCTGAGAGCAGCAGAAATGACTCATCTGCCTGGATAAACCCACCTGAACTCAAGTGTGGATGCTGCAGAATTTACAACCTATTTTACCCCTTGATGCACAGTACATTTCTTCCATCCATGGTTTTATCTCCATCGCAGGTATGAACAGTGACACATGTGAGTTTTGCAATCTGGAAGTTATTTATTTTCTACATGACAGCATCGTGCCACTGCAACAATCCACTCTGCAGGCAGAGCACCTGGTGAGAGCTGTCTTGGTACCTCCACACATTTGCAGAGCTTTCTTGGGACAGACTCAAAGCTCTCCAGGAAGCCAGCACCAAGAATTTAACGTTTATACACAGTGCCCAAACCAGGAGGTTTGGTCTAGAGCTTGGAGTTCTTTCTCTATACCCTCCAGATCTTCAGCCTGGCTGCAAGGAAAAGGAATAGAAGCTTTCCCTTGCCAGAAATCTTGGTGTCTTCACGTCATTCTCTATGTGGAGTCAGAAGGGAAAGTTGGAATGTCAGAAAGTAAAAGACAATAGTCTCCAAACTGCAGACTGCAGCTAAGCCATGAATCTGGAAAGTGAAAATACCAGCAAGAAAAATCTTTGCTTTGCCACTGGAAGTGTAACTTGGGAAGGTGAATGTTCTTGCCATATTTTAAAATGAAGACTGTGCCTCAGCCTGGGAATATCAAGCTGAAATGATTTGTATTGTTGCTTTCACTCTCCTGATGAGAAAATAAAAAACCTGTGCCAGAGTATTTTCCTTAGAAGAATCTTGATATTTGAATAACCACGTTTTTCACCATAAGAAATTCTTTAGGCAAAATTGATCAACTCCTTCTATTTAAATACACTTGGACTCTAATCTTAAATTTTTCTTCCTGCTGTCTGAGCTATTAACAGGTTTTTTTTTCTCAGTAAAAAAATCAGAGCCACCCATGTAATCACAGAAGTCAGGGCTTTAATGAAAACACGAGATAGTGCAAAGGGACCATTGCTATACATAGCCCAGACACGGCACTGCTATGGGCCGGAAGACAGGGAAGAATTTGGTGGGTGCAATAGCCTGATGCCTTATTTATAGCATGAAGCTATGGAGCAGTGGTGGGCTGAGGTCTGGCTGCCATTTCCCCTCCTGTGCTTGTATCCAGCAAAATAAAAACAGGCGAGACAGACTAAACCAGTGTCATCCACCCCCAGAAGGACACCTATTTTAATCTGCCTGGACATACTCCATCCATTGCTGTAACCACTCTCCTTCTTTTTTGCTTGCATTTTATGCTCAGTGCAGATTGATGATCTCTTGTTTTATGTATGAAATTTTTCTTTATTTTCTCTTATTTTAATGGGGAGGGTTGCAATACTGTTGTTGATGCACAAGTGATCTGCCCAGGAGAGCATTCTAGAACTGTCATGGAAGTACCCAGGCCAGGTCTTGTTAATGAACAAGGGCTGCTTGGACGTTTCCAAACACTGGAGCCATTGACTGTGATAAAAGCATGGCGTGCAGATGGCTTAAATGTTACGAGCACTGAGTATGGTAGCGTTTCAACACTTGAAGACATTACTAGCACCCAGCAAGCAGATGATCTACCAGATCCACCAGCACGTTTGGTGGCTACACTTCTAACACGCCAGGACATGGGAATCGGGCAAGTGGCCTCACAGCACGGGGACATTTCCTTTGGTGGTCAGGAATGATGGGAGAAAAGGATAAAGGCATCATGTTATGGTGTTTGTTTGTTTGTTTCCTATGCAGCAAGATAAGACATGCATAGAAAATAACGGTCCCACCCACTTTTGAACATTAAAAACTTAGACAGGGCTAGAGGCCTGTGCAAAATGCCCCCCGAGCTACCGTCCTCTGAGACCACCCTGCAACACCCACCACTCCCTACCTCCAAGATAAGCAGGCAGTGGGAATCACAGGCTGCTGAGCAGAGCACAGCCGCTGTCAGTTCACAGCAGGGAGAGCAAAGGGAAGCCCCATGCCCGCTGGAGATAGAAATCCCTTCAGCTTTTGATAGCTTTTTTCTTTTAAAACCACAAAGCAGGCAGCAGTCCCGATGGGCAGCCATTCCATGCAGAGTTGCAAAGGTGTCTCACACGAGGTCTTCAGGGCACAGTTGACTTTAACCCCGCAATCTCAAATGCATTCGTAAAATTCCCTTGCTGAGCACCTTCCCCGCAGCATTCCTGTGTTGTGCTGACAGGATCACAAGCTCCCAGTACGTCCCTCCTGGAGGCTGATGTGAGGGTTTAATTAATCAGTTAATTAATCCCAAACATTTTAACCCTCCAAATCCCTGCTGTCCTCTAGTTTGGCCATTTGTTCATTAGCAGAAGTTTTTGTTTGTGTTTCTACTTGGATCATTTGTGTTTTCCCCAAGACAGAAAAGCAAAATATAATTATGTCACTAGGAGAGCAGGTGTGTCTTTGTGTCTGCATGTCCATGCGTGTGTTTACCACTGTCTCCTGTGTTAGGAGCAAGCTCTGTTCAGGACTTTTCTGTGCTGTCTCTAACCTTTCTCTGGATTCTCCTTTGCACTGGACATTGCAAGGCTGAGGTCAGACTATGCAGGGGTCATAAACCTCTTTTGCCCTTTCTGCAGCTGGTCAAGCCACCCCAAATGCACAGGCTGTGCTGACACAGGCACCTTTGGGTCTTTCTTGGGAAGTGTTTTTGATGGTGCTTATGCCCACATTCAGTGGGAGCAGATCCTTCCCAGCAGCATCAGGGCCATCCCACACAGAGGCAGGACCCTCAGCTTGCTGTAGGTGCAGCAGTTAAATGCATGGTCTCCAGCTGCCACATGAAATGGAAACCTGCCCTGCTGAGATTCTGCACTGCTTGTTTGGGAGTAATGTTATGTTTAAAGCACCAAGACACCCTGTCCCATCTGCTGGCAGGCTGGGACACCCGGGTGTTTTTTACAGAGCTCCAAACTCTTCCTCCACCCTTTGCCCTGCTTCCATCCCTGTCTCTGGCTAGAGCTGCAGAACAGCACACCTTACCCAGGCTGTTATCACCACCTTGTTGCAGTCACTGTTTTCAGACCTTCATTTCTTTCCCACCCTCTGCTCCCTTGATTATACACACTCACTACCTCCTGAATCTGCAGCCTCCCATCTTGAGTGAAGCCCAGCAGCTGGGCTCAGGTGCCCAAGCTCTGGCCAGCACCACCCAGGAGAAGTGCAAGTGAAAAGATTTACTACTCTAGATCCTAAACACCCCACCAGTGCTGTTACTCTGCCAATGCATATCCCTGTTCCCTTGATTTTTACAGCACATCTTTATACCACTAGGCTACAGTAATGAGGCCCCACCTAATTGCTGTGCTATAAACTCCAGTTAAATTAACAGCTCCATCCAATGATCACCAACATCTGCTGTTCATCAGGCAGCCTTCCCTCCCCTCCTGCTCTCTGCATCTCCTTAAATCCCAAATGCCACGAAATTTAGTCTGTTAGGTCCCTACTGAAGGTGTTGTGAAAGCTCATCTGAAAGCCTTGCCATGGCCAAGAGGTTTTCATGGAGTGTGTGGAGAGGTTGGTGTGAATGAGAGCAGAGGGGAATGTTGTGAGTGCACAAGCAGAGAGAAGATAAGAGAAGGAAACTGTGTATTCAAGAAGGGAGGGGATTTGGTGGTGTTCCAGGGCCTGGAGGGTGTCAATATATGCATGTGTGTGAGATAAAGAATAGGCAGCAGGTGAAGGAGGGCAGCGTGGTGAAGAGCAGTTGGAGGCACCAAGTGCCCAGATGAGCCTCAGGAAAGAGGATGGGTGGATGGATGGATGGATGGAATGATGCATTCACACACATACAGCATGTGGGAGGAGGTGTACCTCTGTGTCTATGGAGTGCACTCACACAAGTGTGTCTGTGTGTGTAGATGTTTGATTGTGGTGTGGTCCTCTTATCTTTATGTTCACACACAGTACGTCTGTGATGAGCATTAGCTAGGTGTAACTCAGACACGCTGTGTCTGCTCTTAACTGTGTTTGGCCAGCGTATGAAGCCACTTACCTGCGTGGGAGCACATGTTTAGCTGCAAGGATGGGACTAAGTGAGCTGGACCAAGATGTTACCACAAGAGTACATGAGCATCCCTCTGCCTTTGTCTCACTAACACCCAGTATCTGCTCTCTGGACCCTTTGTCACACTGGAGATTAATTTTCCCCACATTATACACGGAACAACTACGGAAGAGGGGATGTGACTCATGCAGCTGATATCAGCACCCACACTGACTTCGCAGGAGCTTCACACTCCTTTGACCCACCATTTCTGCCTTAGGATTTAGTTCTGCATAAGCCCAGCTTTAACTGAAAATCAGATCCCAAGTCTGACTTCTGTAGGTATGTTCAGTGTTTTTGTACCGAGATGTGTAAAGCATGTGTGTGCATCACCATCTCAAACAGCTCCACAGCAGCTGGGGAGAGGGAAGGTCACCTCTCTGATTTGAAGGTTAACAGGATCATGCTTCACTTGTGGAAAAAACTCTTGCCTAAAATTAAGCTTCAGCCTTGCAGAAAGGCAGGCCAGACAAGCCATTAAAAAAGGTCAAAGATATTATCAGCTACTAATCCAATTAGATACTGATTATCTGTGAATTCAGCACAGCCTCACTGTTAGAGCCATGCTAGGAAAATGAGCATCTCCAAAAAAAAAACAGCTGGAGATTGAGGGGGCTCTGAGAGCTGAAACAGCCTTGTGAGAGATTATGCCACTGCCTGGGGAATGCTGGCTGCAGCAAGAACCATGGTGGGTTTTCATTGCTATCTTTCTTCGTACATATCACCTGGTGGGTGATATTACATTGCTGGTTAAGGAGGCAGATAGATCTGTAACCATCCCTCCTTCTGAATGTAAGTTTAAGAACAAAGAGAAACAAGAATTCCTGTGTTCGATTAAAATCAGTGATGCAGCAGCCTGGCTTGTTGGGAATTCTCCAGCAAAATATTTTTAATGGAAAATATCATTCTGGCAAAACCAACAGTTTCCATGGGGAAATAACAGTTTTACCGTTTACTTGCTGAGGGATTTTTTCATTTTTGGCCAGTCCAGCAAAAAGCAGCATATTTTAAGGAGGTTTCCTACTAATGATGTTCTGGAAAAAACCTTTTAGCAGGGTAGAAATCTGTTGTTAATCTGGAACTTGATTGCTTTATTAAGGGGATTATGTGATAAAGTCCTGAGATACCAGGGGAATGGATTTGCTCCTCTGGCAGGCGGTCTGACTTTGAGAAAAGAAAGTTTGTCTGTTGAGTGCTAGCTGAAAGAGTTATGGAAATTACCCCCATGGTTTCATTTCCCTTGTCTCTGGACAAGAAGGTCTTCGAATTTTTTTTCTTGCTGATATTAGGACTGAACCATGGCTGATTTCTTTCCATAAACAGACCACCTTGCACATTTTGGGGCAGCAAACTTCCATATAGGTGTGAATGGCTTTGCGTGGTTTGTTTTGTGAAAACAGGGAGAGGTGCCCTGGCCAAGGCAAATTCTGCTGCACTGAGGCCTGGATTTCTTTTTAGGTGCTGACTGAATCAAAGGATGTGTTTGGGGAATGCCTCCCTCTACCTTTTGCAGCTCTCCCTTCCTGAAGGCAGCATCAGTTTGGCTTCTTGTTTATCAAAGGCAACCTATTTAATTTTTTTCTGTTTTACAGTCTCCCATGCCTGGCTGGGCAGAGCCAGACAGCTTTGCAATAACTAGCTGAGCAGCTCTATGGATTTCCAGTGTTGCTGTTTGGTTGCGGTGACACTGTGGCTGTATCTTCTGCTGTAGGAAAGCGATACTCTTTCAAAAGGAAACCTGTCCATCAGAGGAGCCACCACTAGGCAGAGACTTGCAGAGTGGGGACCAGACCAGGAAGGCAGCTCTCCTGATGGAGCCAGGACTTGGGTACCTCTTCCTTGCATCTGGGAAAACAATCTCCTGATCACAGGCTGGACCTGCTGTGGAAGTTCAGCACTGCAGAAGTTGAACTGATCTGGAGCTGAGTGCCAACAGTGGTTCTTGCCTCTGACACAGATTTACTGCTCAGCTTTGGGAAGATGGGGTTTCCCCCTGATATATCAGCTGTGAGAGCAGCTCTTTGGCCAGGCAGTAGCACTCAGAATCTGTACTTCGAGTTTACATCTGCTGAACATCTGGGCTTGAGGGTTTAGCCATGCAAGAATGGTCACCACCATGCACTTGTAAAGGGCATCTATTACGCTGCATTAACCCCACATGGACACATGTGGGCAGGATTAAGAGACCATAATCATATTCAGCTTGGTGGGCTTTTGAAAGAGAAATCAAATGAAAGCTATGAACAAGGGTGTCCCTGCGGGGGCTTAACACAATTTGGCTAATCCACTTGGCGTGTAAATGGTTTGTTCAACTTCATCTTTCCTGCCAGCATGTATAGAGAAGGTGGGAGTGAGTGCATGTGAGCTTGAGACCTTTAGGTGAGCTGAGTCAGGTCTGCTGGGAGGTCTGGTTCTGGGGTTCTCCTTAGAGGAGGACCTTTTCTTGGGAGTCTGAAACAAATAGGGGGTAAAGCATAATGGGCACAGCTGAGGGTAGCAAGCAGTTTCCCTGACTAAGTGAAAGACAGAGGAGGAGATGTTGGTAAATAGGCTATTAACACCCAGTGTCACTCCATTAATTTCATGGAATAAATCTGTCCTCTTTTCTCCCTCCCATCTTCCATGGCCTGTGCTGGAGGCTGTTTGCTGGGCTGGAAGGGAGGACCCAACACAAAGCTAGGGCTGTTATTGGCTCAGTTCTTCCCCTAGAAGCTCAGATGGCTCCTGAACCAGCACTGTCACTTTAATTTGACAAAGGTGAACAGCAATGGCAAATGTTCCTTCCATGCCAGGAAAGCAGGATTTTGTTGGTACTTGCTATCTTCTTCCTTCCCCTAGAGATGCAAGCAAATGCCTTCCAGCCAGCACCTATACAGCTGTTCCTGCCCTGCCCAGAGGGTATTTCTCCCTCCACATCTGCATTTCCTCAGCAAAGACGAAAAAGCCCACAGAGGGTGGGAAGAGCTTCTGGCCCTGTCTCAGAGATAGGGTCTTCAATGACAAAGAGCCAGGACTCAAGGCAGAAGGGTACAAAAGCTCCCTGGGCCAAGCTGCAGGGCCACGGCCTGAGGAAAATTTAGAGCCAGTCCCCAGCTGGAACAGCTTGCCTTGGACCCACTGCCTGCAGCGCTGAAGCTCAACCTGCTGCCACCTGATTAAAGAAGCAGGTCTATTAGGGTATCAAGTAAATTATGAGATTTTGTTCTCTGTATGCTGCTCGCTGGGCCCTATTGTAAGCTATACTGCAAGACAGTTATGCACACTGGAGACACTGGTGAGGTACCCACCATAACTAATTCATACCTGTAAAGAACTGCTTAAAAATCCTGACAAGCTGGCATCACAGACATGGTGTAATTGACCTCCGTGCCTTCACAGCAACCTTAGACCCTGTCTCATGCCTTTCCAGACCATGTGCAATCACATCCAGCCTTCACCGCCATGGATCAGTGGAGATTTCCGTTGACAGGTAGAGAGCGCATTGATTTTTAAATTTTTTTTTAATTGATGTTGCTATGGTAGGAAAGAATTTTGCCCTATCGGAGACCACACAGCTGCAGGTAAAGATTGTTATAGTTTGTGGGAGGCTTAATTAGAGAAGATTATTGGAGTCATCCGCCTTGGCACTAAAAAAGCCCTATTAGGGTAGGCCTTGCTTTAGGAAGATGAGGTGGTTTGGCAAGTTCTTCTGGGAGGTAGCTCCCCATCTCTAACCAGCTTTGCTTACCAAAGTCCACAGCAACTTCCTCTCCAGTGTGAGAAGGCTCATGGCTCAATTTGTACAAGTCTGATGTGCTATTCCCTATCCTTTGGCCAATGCAGCCAGCACAGTCCTGCATGCTTGGTGTCACTTCTGCCTTTGCCACAGGCTACTCCGTGGGACCTACTCAGGGGGAAATGGGGTGGGTGGGGATGACTGAGATCGAAGGGAAAGGCAGCAGGAGGTGCTTTGGTTTCAGTCGTGCCTGGTCCCGTGGGAAGTCAAGGAGAAGGTGAGAAGAGACCCTGCTCTGGCATGTGTCCTTCACATCCCCCTTCCCACTGAGCCTTGGGCAGCTGCAAAATTTGCTACTTTCCCAGCTTTCAGCCAGGAGGGAATAACGATAATAAAAACAAAATTAGAACAACTCCCTTCCCCAGACTGGGGGGGGCGGGAAGGGAACGAGCTCTTGGGAACGGCTTGGATTTCACAGCCTCTCCTGGCAAACGTGACTTTTCAGAGAGAAAGTTGCCGCCACCGGCTTGTCCTTTGTGTCTGCAGAAACGGGGTCCTCTCTCAGCCTTTTTCTTGTCATTAGATCTGTTCAGAGGGGCTGCGGTCCTGCCACTTTCCCCCATGCGAAAGAAGCAGATTTGTCATCCTTGCTGCAGACTCCATGTTTCCAGTCTCTCTTGCCTCATTTAAAGAAAACCCCCAATCCCCCAACAATGTAAAGCCTGAAATCTTTTCTTCCTGCTTGATACTTCATTATTGTGATTGCTTTTTATTGATTGACAGAGCTGCCTTTGCAAACAGCCAAGACCCTCAGAGAACCGCAAGTGGCCAGCTCTCACACATGAGCACACACCATCTCCCACTGAGCATGCTGGGGCTGCATCTTCTGCTTCTGAAACACAGTTTTCTTGGAGGGAAGGTGAAAAGACTGGAAACTGGTTTCCCTGCCAGGCAAGGTAACACAGAGATGGTCCTTCAGGGAGACACAGCTGGTCTCAAGGCTGCACGGGGCTGCCACCAAGAGCTTTACTAATATTGACCAAACTGGTCTTTCTTCTGTGCACCAGGCTGTGACTTTTAGGGAATCTCTACACAGACACATCACTACGTCAGTGATACACAAGTCCTGGCAGGATCTTTGGTTTTCTTCTTGTACTGAAAACCTCCTTGCTTCCTCCAAACCCATATCACGGCTCCCCACCAACCTCAAGGGAAGGATGACCATGGTTTTCCAGACATATTCACAGGGGTGTCACCCAGTTGCCTCAGCCACAAGAGACCAACCTCTTGTCCCAGCCTTCAAACCTGCCTATGCCCTGCAAACAGGTACAGAGTAGCTGGTGCCCACTAAGCCAGTATCACTATGGTCACCCAGCCCTAAATACCTGTGAGCGGACTTCAGCTCCTGCCTCTTCTGGGAACTCAAGGTTGGATGGATGGATGGATGGATGGATGGATGGATGGATGGATGGATGAGCAACCATAGCTGCAGGAAAGAGCTTGCCCTTGGTTCTCCTTTGGGGTCGTGTGCATAAGTGCTCTTTCAGGGACTAGACTGAGAGAAGGGACATAGATCCTGGCTGCAAAATGCCTGAGGTCACAGCCTGTCTGTGGGGCTGGGAGAGCTCACCCTTGTATGTGAGACAGACCCAGATTGCTGAGGCACCCCACGATGGGACAGGCATCTAAGATCTGCTCGCGCCTGGGAGATTTAAACCCCAGGTTGAGGAGGTCAGAACAGCCTACTGAGGACTTTCCACTAGCAAGCCATTTTTCCCACTCCAAACTTCTTGATAAATGTACAAACCAAATTAAGCACAATGCAGTGGTCAGGGCTGGTTAATATTAGGGCTTGGCGGGTTTAATTTCTGGCTGCCAGAAGGCAGGAATCAGGGTGGAGGAACAGGAGAGGCAGCAGAACCACATGGCATACCAAAGCTCTGGCAGCTTTCCTGCTCTCTCTTGATAGGATTTAGGAGGACAACAACTCCCAGCAGCGAGATCTCCTGAGGTGGTCTAGAGGATGTGTCTGCCTGCCCTGGCTCTTCAATCAAACCCAAGGATGCTTTCATCTTCTGACTTTCTGAGGGCACATTGCTCGGAAAGTAGGAGACAAAATGCAACTGTCAGAATACAGATCTTGGCCGTGATGTATGGGGCAGTGAGATGGGCTGCTGCTTGTTATCCCCTGCCCTGTCGTGGTGACAGACAGGGGGACGATGTGGAGAGTTCTTGCCAGCCGGCAGGCAGATCGCAAGGAGCCCAGCCATAAGGAAAAAAATGGCCTGAAATGATCACTTTCAGGTGAGGAGAGCACTAGCTATTAACCTGCTGCAGACACTGATTAAAGAGACACTATCCTATAGATTACATTCAAGGTTTTCTAGCCACACTAGGAATAGCAATAATTCCTAACCTGGGGCCTTCCAGTGCTGTTTCCAAGTGTTTTAAATTTTAAAGCACAACTTTTCTCTCCTTCCCGCAGGTGAGAAGACATCGGGCTGCCCCAGCAGTGCTAACCCAGCCCTCACTTCCATTAGACCAGCGCCTCAGCACCACTTACTGAGATGACTTAGCACAAGCACAGGCTGGAGTTGCCTTGGCCTGTCTGAGCAAAGCAATTAACTGAACCAGTGGCATAAAAGCTGGGGACGCAAGCTGAGCCATCTCGCAAGGCAGCTTGCCCTTACCTGCTCTGACCTGTCAGGGATACTTTTTCTTCCTGCCAGCTCTGCGGCACTGAGGACTGGATGGGATCCCTTCCCAACAGCAGACACTGGTGTCAGGGGATCATCTTGTGTGG
>NW_009723795.1:23873-25211 GCF_000703405.1 Apaloderma vittatum | reverse complement strand
CGTTCTCCGGCGCCCGCCCCGGTCCCCCCCCAGCCACTGGCTGCCTCCCTGCCCATCCCATCCTCTCTGCTGTGGTTTGCAAGCCAGGGCCATAGAGCCACAACAGAAGTCCTTGAAAGGGACTTTGAAGCGGCTGCCAGGGGCCATACACCATGGCTGGGCTTTTGGAGGGATCAAGAGCAGAAAAATGTAATGCTCAGTGAACATATGGAAGAAGGACTTGGGACTTTTCTGCTTCCTGAGTGGTGCCACTTCAGGGTCGTGGCAGTCCTCACACCTGCCCAGGGCCCAGGAGGAAGATCAGAAGCAGTGGGCTGACAGCAGCACAGGCCACTTTACATCCTCCCCAAGATGGCTTTTCTTGCTTGAGTGCTGGGTGGCAGCACCCTTAGGCAAAGGATCTACACCCATTTTCCCCATATCCTTGGCAGTGACCTGATGAGAACCCAGACAGGAAGGTCTCCAGCTCTCTCCCCACAGTCCAGGGGTCTCTGCTGGCAAGGAAGCACCAGGGCAGCTCTGCAAGGCAGTGCTGCTTTCCCCTGCCTTCCCCAGCCCCTTCCCCTGATCACCAGCTTAAACCTTCCCAGACAGCTAATCTGGGGTATTTGCTATTCTCCGCTATCTTGGAGATAATGGCAAGAGCTGAACCACCTCCCTCTGTGGGGTCGTGGTGCCTCCAAGAGTCAGCCCTGAGCCCAGCAGCACTGGGGAAGTAGAGGAGCAAACGCAGCCCATCCCTTACAACCACAGTCTCATAACTGCTCTGCGTCCACATAGAGATCGAAAAAGGCAGAATGGGCAGCACAGCCACACCCATGCCCTTCATGGTGTTTCTGCAGCAGGTTTTGGTTTTGTTGGGATCGTTTTTGGACACAACCAGCAAGTCTCTCTGAGAGGAAAACAGCTGCAGTGTGAGTGTTTGGTGCCAGCATACAGTCCTCCATCCCCAAACCTGTTTTGCCATGACACCTCTCTGAGCCTCACTGGTATCTCTCAGCAGAGGAAATTACCGGTACAAGGACATGACTGCTTTACAGCAGTACTCTGTGTGATGCTACTGACAGGCATCAGTACCCTGCTTCCTTCCCGGGAGCCAGGGCACTCGTGGCCCCCACCTGACTGCACAGGGCAGCCTCAGGCACGGAGTGCTTGTCCAAGGTGATGGAGCTGCTGCCAGGACTCCATGCTTGGGGTGCCCGGCAGCTTTGCACCCAGGAAGCTCTTCCCTGCAGTGAGGGCAGCTTTGAGCAGTGCCTCGAAGCTCTGATGTCTTGAAAGGGTTATTCCCTTTGTCTCTTTTTCCTTTTTTTCCAGATCTGACTTAAAATGGAGATC
>NW_009723795.1:1600-23842 GCF_000703405.1 Apaloderma vittatum | reverse complement strand
GAAGCGAGCAAAGTCCCCTAGTCTGTTTCCCCAAGAGCCAGGATATTAGTCCTTGTATCCTGGCCATATTCCAGCTTGGGAAATTACCTTCTGCCTCCCTAAATCCCCCCTGCAGTTTCAATTGGATACAGGCTTCTTCGCTTTCTTGCTAAAACTGCTGCGCAGTGTTGCTGTGCGCGGTTAAGCAGCTGCTGTCGGAGGTGGGTGATAGGATTAATCTCCGGGGTGCTGGGGTCAGAGCCGAGCAAGGGTAGGGAGCGATGCCTGCCGAAATGCCGGCACAGCAGCCTCTCCCCGGGGTCACACGCAGGCCCAAACAGGGCTCCTCTCCCAGACCTGCCCCTACAGGCTCTTTTCCCAAACTTAGCTCCCTCTTCTATCCCCTTTGCATTGTAGAACCATGACTAGCACACACTGAGATGGATTTTGCTTAATTTTGCGGCATGTCAGCTGCCTGGACAGACGCTGCCTGTCGAAGCATCGATTTCACGCACCTGGAGAGCACGTGCTCTTCTCACAGGCACATTTAGGCACGGGATCCCTGTCTAGCTCTCATGTCTTTGCACTATAACTATGGACTTTCAGCCATTCCAGGACTTGTCCCTCCGGGAGCAGCTGTGGGGGCCCCGTGTGGGATGCTAGGCCTGCAGTAAGGGGGCCTGAGCAGAAAAGGGACATGGTGCAGTGGGAGACCCAGTCCGTGGTATAGCCCCTTTTGCAAGCCCATGTGCTGAGGGAGGCACCAGCACAGTCCTCTATACAGAGTCACCCAATGCTGGAGCAAATCCCAGGTGCCAACGACCCTGGAACAGGAATCCCAGAGGTCTCTCCAGACTGAAGTTGTTTAATCTCAAGTTAAAAATGCAACACTGTTGAGCAGACAGATTTTGCGTCATTCTTATTGCCAGAATCTATACAAGCAAATTACTTTGCTGTCAGGAATACAACAGGAGACAGAGGGAGAGAAATCCCCTACCTGTGCACTCTGGAGACATACCTGCAATATTCTGAGTAATGCAGCCATCTCACTGACATCCCCTGACATCTGGGGAATAGAAAAAAAAAAAGGGAAAAAAAAGCCTTTAAAGTCCTTTAGTAGATGTGATTTGTGGATGAAATATAATATACAGTGAAAGGTGGGGACAACAGTAGCCTTGAATGAAGCATCTTGGAGGCAATCTTTTTTATGTTTGTGCATGTGTGTCAAGGGTAAGTGTTTATATATGTATAATTAAGTATACACACATTTACACGCACATCTGTTAAACATTCTTCCTATGTGTTCTATATGTGCATACATAAATACATACATCTGTGCATGTGCCTGTGCTATGGGCAAGAGAGCTGCCAAGAGCAGTAAAATTTCAATCCGGCGTGCAACAAAGCGGTGGAGCCTGTGGACAGGAGCTCAGTCCCCATGAATCACAGCCCACGGACAAGGATCTGTGCAGATGTCAAGTCTGGTGCCAGCCCTTCTTCCCTGGCTCCTCCAGGCCAGATTCACTCTCTACCCTACCCCCTCTATTCCCTCTCTTCCCTACCCCCGCTTCCTTTCCCAGCAGGATGACATTCATCCATCATCAGCATTTTCAGTGCTGGCATGTCATTGAGGCTGTCAGCCACCCTCTTTGCTCAGCGCAAGGTGCTTCGCTTGGCAGCTTGGTGCGACCGTTTCCATTTGGAGCCCATAATCCTCCTGTTTGGGTTAGTTCCACTTGGCTTCACGGAGTGCAGAGTGAGGGGATCCCGATGGGATAGCAGTAAATTATATCAAATAATAAAGAGAGGGCTTGCTCTAATAACTCTGACCATGGGGCACTCAGGCACAGATGCACTGCCAGGGGTCGAGCACTGCAACCTGCCAGGATAAATCCCCTATAGTCTGCCTTTACCCCCTTCACCCCCAAAGCCAGAGAAGCTCTGGGTCTTACCTCAGTGCCACTGGGTGTAAATCTGGAATTAACTCCCCTGACTCTAGTGGAACTACTCCAGATTTATGACTATGAAACTGAGCTTGGGATCTGGCCTCAGCTCAAATCAAGTGGGTGTAAACTGAGCTCCAGAAACCTGGCCCCACAGCTGAAAAATGGTTTGACATCAGGAGAAGGGGGATGGAGACAGGATTACTTAGGAAAATTAGCACAAGGTGCCAGGGAAAAGTCATTCCATGATCCCTTGCCCAGAGGGCTGGCATTCCTCGGAGGTCTGCCTGTATTTCATCTCATCAAATGAACACACCCTGATGTCAAACAACCATGTCCTGATGTCAAACATGCTCTTCAGAGAAGATGGGCTGTCCAGCAGTGGGTACCACAGGGGGGACACCTGCCCCTGCACCCCACCACCCCACTTCTCTCCCAGCAAAGCCCTGGTCCCCTTTGAAGCCCATATAGTCCTAACCCACATGTGCCCTTGCCCCAGCCAATCCAGGTGCCGTTGCAGCAAAAGGTGGCCGGAGAGATGGCACAGCTGCCATCCCAACCCCGCTATGTCATGCTCGGCTACTCAGATTTAAACTGGGAGTTAGAGGAGATTCTTATTTTAGAAGCAAGTTGTTTTTGCAGCATGCTTAGTCAAAGCAAAAGGGGGAGGAGAGACAGGGGGATTATTTAAAAGGAAACCCCCTGAGCATGGACCAAAGCACTGGGATAATTTTAGAAGCCAGAATATCCTGGAGTCGTGACAAAGGACTCAATGGGACTTTAAGAAGTGGGCAACGCACCAGAAGAAAGCAGAGTCCAGGGCTGACTGTGTACAGACTGATGCTGAGAGCCCGGGTGGATGAACTGAATCAGCTGCTTTGGCTGCAGCAAGCAGCCTTTTGCTCCGTGCCTCAGTTTCCTCATCCTTATGTGGGGATGCCACTTGCACATGAGATTGCTAAAAGGGTTGCAACACAAGGCCTGCAGATGGCAACTAGAAAAGAGTGGTTTATTTCAATCTCTGAGAAAAGGTAAAGGGGAATCTGTGAGGACTGGCTTGTGTTTGGGGCTTTTTTAAGCACTTTTTGGCAAAGTTTTTTGGGATAAAGGTCCACAGCAACTCCCTGGCAGAGTCATGGGTGTTTGCAGGAAAGATGCACACACAGTGCCGGGGCTTTATAGTGGGTTTCCACATCTGCACACTCAAGGTTGGGGAATAGCATCACCTCTGCTACTCCTGAAACCTTGCCCCACCGCTCCAAGTATTGCAAACCCAAGGAGTAAGCATTCCCCCCCCCCACGATGCCTGCGTGCAGCAGTGCTTTGCGGGGCAGCGGTCGCAGGTCCGCGGTGCCCAGCTCACCCTCCTCTTCTTGCTGGACATCAGCAGGGTGGCGCGCTGGGGGAATGTGTGTGCGTGCATGTCTGCCTGCACTCCTTCCCTGCAACCTGCCAGCCTGCTGATCTATAAGCTAATCCTACCCCAAGCTGATCTATAACTAATTCACTTACAACACAATTGCAATATCGATTCCCAAACTGCTTTGCAGACAGTGCTAAAATGTGTGTGTGTGTACGGCAGGGACAAGGGAGCTGGCTGACAAAAAGCCAGAGTGCAGGGAGGGCTCCGCTCTTTGTGGGGGAGATGGGAGCGTGCTGCAGAGGCAGCTTCACGTGCACCCTTTGAGTCTGTCCCTTTGTCTCTGCTGCTGCCGAGGGCTGTGGCTGGCTGCAGAGAGATCTGAACCTGCCTTTCTGCACAGGCATCCTGTGGATCCTATGCACCCACCATCTTTGCGTCTGCTGAGCAAAGTCTGTGTTGTCACCACAGGAAGGATGGGATGCTTTTTGTCCTCTCCACCATCTCAGGAGAGCAAGCCCAGTCCTGCACTGTCCCATCGCTATGAGAGCCATAGCTGCACAGGCAGGTGTGGGTGCGAGACATTGATGTCTGGAGGAGAAGCACACAAGCAAGGAGCAGCTCCTTCAGGGTCACACCTAATGGGGAAGGTGAGAAAGGACCTGTGTTTCCAGACTGCTCCAGCCCTCTCTGGGAGTGAGTTGGACCAGGAATAGCGCTTATCTGAGGAGGGAACCACAGCTCCTGGTCCATCTCCAAAGGACAGGGTAGCTCATCCTGGCACCGCGATCTCCCTCTCCTTGCCGTGCTGGGAGCCCCTGATCTGTATGGACCGAGAGTGCTGTTGAGGGCTGGGCCTGAGCCCAGTGCCTTTGCATCTGACCTTGCTTGCACCAAGCTGGTTTGGGATCAGGCTAAAGCAACAAAAGTGACCAGCAGGAAATTTAAATCTCTCCCATCATCTGCCAGAGGCACCTAATTTCCATGTTTCTTCCCAAAGTTTGCATCATTTACTCCAGCAGAGCATGAGAACACTGAAGCCACCAAGAAAATCTCCCGTTTTGGTCAGTGGTTTCCAAGAACAACTTTTCACTCCGGGACCCACGTTTGAAAGGTTGATTTATGCAGCACAAAGTAAAGAAGACATATTTAATGACGAATGGAAATGTCATATTGATCCTATGGACTGGCTGTGAAATACTGTCGTACACGGGCTGTCGCCAAATCCACCGAGCAGGTGGAAGCATTCGACAGCAGGGCAGTCGATATGGGGAGCACGTCGTGCCTCCCGCACGTCTGCCTACCCACCGAGCATCACCAAACCAGGCTGGAATCAGGAGAAAGCTCCTAAGCTGCAGTGGATAGAGGATATTGAAGGACTTTCCCATCCATCTGACAGTACCATTAGTATTTCAAGGGATTCTGCAGCATGCACCTGCAGGGTGGCAGGGCTGCCATCACATGGCACACAGCACAGAGGGGCACTGGCTGAGCCCATGGCAGCTCTAGCGTTAAAATAACATTGACAAGAGACAGGACTGGGTATGGTGGAGGGACAAAGGTGCATGTCCCTCACCAAGTACAGCTTGGTGATGGCTCTCCCACACAGTCTGTAGCAGGAGCCGCATTATTCATGTACACTACACCCATGATTCTCTCCCCATGGGAAATTTGATGTACCCAGGGTCGCCACTACTCAGGCAAACTGCCTCAGTTGGAACACTGAGGGGCAGCGCTGCTACTGAGTCTAAGGATGGCCTTTGGCATCTTTGGAAAACGGACCCCACAACTACACTGCCATGTGGAGTGGCTCCAAACGGACTTTGGTGGCCACCTTCATAATCCTGCCCTGTTCACGCTGCAGCTTTGAGGATCTGTTGCATTGGTGTAGCAAAAACTCGGCTCAGATGGAGGAAAGTTCCACTTGGACAGAGCACAGCAGAGGGGAAAAGTGATCTTAAACTGGCAAAAAAAGAGCATCGGCCTCATATAATTTCTCTGAAAACAAGATTTATTGAAGTTCTGTCTGTGGAAATCACTGTAGTGTGGAACACTCAACATATAGATTCGATCACTGACTCGTACCTTACTGCATTTTTCATTAGGAAAAATATTGGCTGGGAAAGTTTGACCTCATAATCTCTGCATTTTAAACAATAACCAAGGAAAACAAAAGTGACGGGCTAAGGAAATCTCTTCCACTTCAGCACTCCCCTAGACAGGGCTGCCAGTTATGACCCTTTGTGATCAGACCCTTCCAGACCTGATGGTCTTTTGCCATGTCTCTCCAAGGGGTCTCCACAATGAATACAATGCATATGCTAGAGGACCAAGCTATGCCATTTGTGTACTTGAAGGGTAATATTTCAGAAGACTGGGCTCTTTTTTCATCATAATTTGGAGGCCTGATGGGTCCAAGTAGGGCAGGTCTCCACTGCAAATCAAACATAACCCTCATATGAGACTCAGCATCTCTCCCTTCTGTAATATGATGTCCCTAGCCTGCGGTCAGCACAGAGCTGGGAGAGGGGACAGGCAGATAGATTGCCAGTCAGTAGAGCTGTGGTCTTCACCTTTAGTTTGGCCAACAGGTCCCTATCACCTTGCCAGCACCACACAAGGGATGATTGGAGTCTCAACTGCTGCTCCACCACAGCTCCTTTCAAATTAATTCGTATTTTACGGTCTAAATAAATTAACCTCCATCGATTAGAGGTTCCTAGTGCTTTTAATGTCAGTGTCATAATCAGATACGAGAATGGATTTGCCTTTCTAAATCATAGCTCCAAAGGGCTTTCAATCTGAAGCTCTATTTTATGTGTGACCCAATTAGAGACCACAAGACTTTAGGCTCCAATCACTTGCCGACAGCCTGCTTTACACACACTGCTTTGGTGGCCTTTAAGACTGAATGGAGTCCTCACCCAGGACCCCATTCCTCCATGCTTCCCACCACTTGCACTCCTTGGTTCTCACTTTTTGACAGCCAGACACTCCCCCACCCTGCAGCAAAAGCCAAACTCAAGAAAGCCAGAGGCAGGCAGTGTTGCTCTGTCTTTGATTCATGCACCAGATCTGCACAGAAAGAGGCCTCCAAGCCGTTTATGAAGGTGAACTCATCTTGAGAGACAGCACTGGACATCCATCAAAACCTTCCCGTTCCCACTGGGAACCTCCCTGAAAACCCAAAGCCAAAACTCAAACGATTCAATTAACCACAGGTGTTGGTCTCTTTTCCCATGTAGCAAGTGATAGGACGAGAGGGAACAGCTTCAAGTTGTGCCACGGGAAATTTAAATTGAATATTTGGAAAATTTTCTTCACCAAAAGGTTTGTCAAGCACTGAAACAGGCTTCCCAGTTAAGTGGTTGTGTCACCATCCCTGGAGGTATTTAAAAAGTGCATAGATGTGGTTCTTAATGACATAGTTTAGGGGTGGACTTGACAGTGTTAGGTTAACCATTGGTCTTGATGATCTTAAAGGTCTTTTCCGACTAAAATGATTCTGTGACTCCATGGTTCTATGATCTTAAGCAATGCCTCAGGAAAAGAGCTGAAGCAGAG
Source organism: Apaloderma vittatum (assembly GCF_000703405.1). NCBI lineage: Eukaryota > Metazoa > Chordata > Aves > Trogoniformes > Trogonidae > Apaloderma > Apaloderma vittatum. The sequence goes on along the minus strand of NW_009723795.1, from coordinate 16,996 downwards.
ATCTTGGAGGACTTTAGTCCCAAGCGTGACTGAACAAAACCTTTTGCTGTGGGTAGAGGAAGGGGTACATCACAGACAGACTAGTCGGCTTGGATTGGCGAGACCAGCCCTCAGCTTTCTAAGGAGGTTTTCTGTCTTTCCCTTTATCGCTGCAGATCTTGGGGCCCTTTCTGAGCATCCATCTGATACCGGGGAGGGAATTCCTCTCTGCCCCCTCTCCCGTACTCAACGTCTCCCTTGCAACTTCTTCCAAGACCCTTCGGTTTGATGGTTTGATTTCCAAGTTCTGACACATCCATTAGTTACAAAGAGCTATTAGTTTGGTTGTTGTCGTTAAGTCATTTTTTAAATGGCTCCAGGCGGCATTAGAGAACAAAGAAACAAAATACCCGTGAAAAGAGTTAATCACAAATTACTAATTATTTCCCCTCCTCCCTTTGTACTCTCAAATCATGAAATATTATCCCCATGAAGAAAGGAAAAGGCCTGTCCCTTCCTCAGCCCTTCACGGATTTTATACACCTAATTCATCAAATGAGAAACACTTCCTGATCGTCCAGGATTATTTTGAGAGGTGAGCTCATGACCCCTCGACCCCGCCGCCAAGAACCACAGCGAAGGGCAAGGGCTCTGATTTACGTGTCCCGAGATGCTTCCCTGAGCTACGAGATGGGGAACGGCGGAGCCTCACCAGCTCAAGGAACGAACCTTGATACCCTGGTGAGGGGCAGCCACTGAGCCAGGCCCTTCATGTGGAGAGATCTTGTGTCTCCAAGTGTTTCTTAACCCATTCGGATTTTATGAGGCTGCTGATTTCAAACAGGCCGAGCGCTTTGAACAAGACGCTGTGCGTGCCATTTGGGGTTTTGTATTTATTTATGGCGAGGTCTTTATTTCTCTTTCCAGACAGAATGTACGTGCCACAAGACAGGTCTTTGGCTCAAAAAAGCGCGGCCAGAGGGACTATCTGGAAGGCATGGAAGCCCACAAATTTTATTTGAAAGGAAAATTTTGGGGTGATAAGAGCTGAGCACTCCAAGCCACAAAGACACCAGTCGCTCCTAGGTCTAGATCCACTAGAACCTACTAGTTAAATGTTCCCATTTTGCTCAGAGTAGACTTGGCCAAGCTGGGGAAAGTACTATCGAAAACAATGACTCTTGCAGATGTCCAATTCCCTTCTTGCCCTGTTCTCCCAGGCCCATAGTACTGAGCATCTATGGTTCCAATGGAGACAGGTCTTCCACTATACTAGAGCAGGAACTACTGGTGAAGAATCTGGATGCATAAAACCTCTATTGCAGATGCCCATGCCCCTCTTTGGCCACCAGAAAAACAAAAGTGTCTGTATGACCAAGCCCACACCAGAGCATCTCCCTGAGCCTTGGAGGTGCTCAGTCTCCAGCTGCAAATCCATCTAAATACCAGAGATTTCTTTATAAACAGGCAAAAGTAAAATGAAACATCTCCAAGAGATTTGACTTCTGAATCTGTACCAGCAGGCAATGCAAAGCAGAAGGTAGCAGTAACGCTGGGATCCCTCTGCAGCGGGATACCTGCTGCCTGGCAGGTACGTAAATCTCCACCTCCCAATATTTTTTCAGCATTTAATGATGGCTCCAATCACAGAGATGCTCTGAACTGCGCTAACATCACTTCAATAGGCTCAGATTTTGCCCTTTGCATGACTAAAACCCTTTGACCTTTTCTGTATGTGTTCAGAAGCACATCCTATTTTGCGTGAAAATTAAGCTATTTGTCTAACTAAGAAAAATAAATAAACCCTGGTCTCCCAGACCTGGGAGGGCAGTTCAGGAGAAGCGTGCTCCTGGGCTAATCATTGTTTTTCCCAGGACAGAAAGAGCCCTTCCTGTTTGTCTAAAAGCTGAAAATGTTGCAAAAGGGGACCATAAGGGAGTATGAAAATGCATTTGAATCAATAGGATAAAGTTAACAGGATCAGGAATAAATAGAATGAGCCAAATAGGATAAAAACGCCAGAGATGCTAGATTCAACGTTGCCTCAGGAATCACTGCTGAAGGAGCAGCAGAGTTCATCCTGGGTATAATTCCCTTGGCTGTTTTATCCTGACATTTTAAAGCTTGGTGGATTTAGGAGCTTTGAGTGGGATTTTTTTTTTTCTCCCTGTCAGTGATGTCTCAATTCAAATAACGTGTGAGATTCTTGGGTTTGCTCCACACCCGCTTGGCACAGCTTAGGGTCTGGCTTCTATAAATGGCAGATTCCCATGACCCAGCAGCACTGCTCTGGACACAGGGATATCCAGAAAGGTGCTTACATATGAATTTGGGTGATGAATTTGAAGCAGCCATGTTTGCAAAAAAGTGTTGATTTTTATGTAACAGACTCCATCCCAATTCAACAAACAGGCTGACAGCCAGGCTTCACTCCAAACATGTGTTTAAATCTCTTTGTCTTTCAAGAAGTTTATGCTTATGTTTTAAGTAAAGGGGATGTTTCGTGCATTAAGTCCTTCCTCTTTTTAACAGATGCGCTATCTTCTCATGGTCCCTTGAATGCAAGGAGAGATTTTAGAAGAGATACTTGGGTATTTGCTGGTTATTTTTCCCAACAGCTCCCTACTGTGCAGTACAGCAGGGCAGTCCAGCAGCTTCCAGTGTTCCTGGCTCCCACATAGCCCTTGCTACGTAACAAAAAATGCAAAAAAGAAAATTAAAATATATTGAAAAGCATCTTTTCTCCGTACCAGTTGCCAAGTCACCTTGTGAGCAGGTGTGAGCTCTGCATCTCAGCAAAACCATGGAACTGAATCATGTTCTGTTTTATCAAAGGAGAAGGATGCCCCTTGCAGAAACCAGCAGTCCCAAGTAAGCCTCATTCATAGGCACGCGAGCAGAGGGTGCCCAGACACCCTGGTTCCTGAAGCATCCCCCTGGGTGCCTGCTGGCATCCCTTTGCTGGGACACAACACTATGGCTCACATTCCCATCCTTGCAAAAACAGCCAGAGATATCTCCATCAACAAAGCTGCACCAAAAACACCTTGTTTGAAAGGTGGCCCTCTTGGACAGAGCAGTGCCCAATGTCCCACATCTGGGCACCCTGACAATTTATGATGCCCCTCAGGGACCAGCCCTTCATCCCACCACCTTGACTTTCCCACCCAACTCCCGGTCCAACGCCGAATTTTACTTAGCTTAGGAGACTTGATGAGTGCATTGCCCCAGGCAAGATGGCTGCAGGCCATCAGCTAAAATAGCTGCTTGTCATCATCTCCTTTGTCCAGGCTGTGGGTTGGCATGACCCGCCTCCACTCCCTTTTGAGATCCTTTTACAGCCGGCCTTTGAAGGGCTGACTGACAGCAGGACCTTGATCTTTCTTTTCGTACTCTTCCCCCTGTTTCTCTCCCTTCCCTTTGCCATCTGCTCTGGTTATTTCCCCCACATGCCTTTTGCTCCCTTCTTTATTGTCCTCTTTCCCCCTCTATGGATCCTCTTCCTACCATCCTGGATGATCAGTAACCTCCCAGAACAGCCCTGCTGTGAGTTCGGCTGCTCATCCAAACTACAACCATGTGTCATCTACTCTGGCATGGTGTGGTGTGTTGGGGAACATGAGTCTCAGGATGGGGAGCTGAGCTGGGACCACATCGCACCCTGGAAGGAACCAGAACAAGGAATGCTCTTCTCCAGCAACCTCCCCTAGAAGTGCCCACCTCCTCACACCACGGGGCAGATGGGTCATGTGGACCTCACAAGTATTACGTGGCTTCATCAGAGAGAGATGATCAAAGGACCCCCTCCAGCCTGGCACCAGGCTGTGCTGTGGACTCCTTCTGCAGCAGGTTGTCCCTGTGATCGGGTGGCCGGTGCAGCCCAGAGCACTCTGCCAGCAAAAGCAATTCCTCCCAGGTCAAGGACCTGGCATGGTGCAGGGTGTCACTTACACCCAGACGTGAATGGCACAAGCTGAGGGGGTTTAACTCATCTCAGCAGGCTGGACCCCTTCCTGAGGGGCACAGAGCTCCTGGGCTCAGCTGGCTGCTGGGAGCAGGGGTGGGGGAGCACAGCACGGCAATAACTGACCCCAGCGCTGACTGTGCCTCATGCTCGGGGCTGTGGCACAGGCAGACCTAGTGTGCCAGGGTGCCCAAGGGCTGTGGTTTTCCACTACAGCCCTTGCAGGATGGTCGTCCTGCTAGGGAGGTGTCAAAATTGCAGGAGGGAGAAGATTTTCCTCGGACAGTTACTTTGATGCTGCCTGCACCTGTAAAATCAAGACTCCATCGCTCCAGGGGTGCCTGTTTGATTTGAACCAAGCATTGCTGACATGCAAGGGTGGCTCATACCAGGGCATCATGTACAGCAGTGACCTTCTGTGGATGGGTGACCCCTGCCACACAGCAAGGACAACCCCCAAACCTTGCCTTGCTGCCTCTAAGCAGGCCTGGTGCACACCCTGCTGCATCACTAGACTGCACCTCAGGCTGTCCAGTGTACATGGTTTGAAAGAGGGAGATGCTGCTTCATAGAGCTCTTGGAGGGGATGGATGCCAAATATGTGCCCATTCACCTACACTGCACTGCTGACCTCCCAAAGCTCAGCATGGCCCAGCACCTCCTGGGCAGGCCTGGTTATGCTGGACCTGGCACATCAGAGGGTCTGTAAGGGGATGCAGGCACAATGATCTGTGATCACACATCAAGGACAAACAAAGCTCAAGGCTTGTGCTGTTGTTTTCCCTCACGGCAGGGAGATGGACATCGGCAGGTCCTATCAGTGTCATCAGGTCGCTCTCTTTCTGGTTAGAAATGAGTTGTTACACTGAAAATAATTGACCCTTAATGCTAGCTGCAGGGACCAGAGCATGCATTGCCACGAGGTTACGCTCTTTCCAATCCATCTGCTGTCCCTGTGTCGAGCTCAGATGTCTTTCCTTCTCCACCAGCCCCCAGCTCTCCTCTCAGCTTTCAGAGCCACCCTGGCTCCCAGGATATGCTTTTAGCCTTTCCTTTCTCCCACCACTTCCACTGCTCCATAAAGACGAACGAGGTCAGGGACAGGTGATACATCACCACCAGGCCATCTGTAATCCAGGAGGGACCTGGGAAGAAGCTTAGCTACCCAATATCCATCAGCTCCCAGGGACATCAGTCATGATAACATTGCAAAGGTGATGTTCTTCTTGCTTCATCTGAGCTATGGCTCCAGTGAAAGCACTGAGAGATCAGCATTTCCAGGGAGTTATTGACAGTAATGGGGGGATGCTGCTGCAGTTTGAGGGTCCTTGTCACATGCTGCCTCCCACTTGTGAGCCTTGGAAGACTGAGAACTTTGAATTCTTTCTGTCTTAAGTATTTCCAAAAGAAGCTACCCCATTCAAACAGTTCAGCTATGGAGTTTGGTGAATGTAAATAGACAAGCAAATGGTACATTTATGCAGTGGTACAAATGGGCTGGAGGAAAGCAACTCATTTCCTTGCCCTCTGGCCTTGGCAAGGTCACTTCTCATCCCTTCACCTCTTTCTCCTCTGCCTCTCTGCCTTGTGCCTACAGCGTCCTTAGAGAGAACCAAGAATAACAGGAGCTAATTTGGGCTGGGGTATCTGGTGCCTCAGCAAGACCAATAAGCACGGCCATTGCTGCACACTCAGACTTCCCTCCAGCCTGCAAGCACTGAAGGTCTTCCTGCCCAGCCACGTCCACTCAGTGTAGATTGGATGCTGTGACCATTCAAGACCTCAATGGAAGGCTTCTATATGCTTTTGTGGATCTCTAAGCATGAACGTGGTGGTGGACATGAAACACCACAGCAAGGAGGTGGAGGCAGGACAAGCAGATAAAAAGGCGCTGCTGCTGCGGTGCAGCCTAATAGACAACAATCTCCCCCAGCAGTGTCTGTCTGAAGCTGTCAGGGACAGGAATTCACAAAGCTGGGAAAGAGAGGGAACAAGGAAGTAACACTGGAGAAGCTAGAATTAATTTGCCCATGGAAGTCTCCTTAGAGCAGAGTCTTACTGTGCTCAAGATTTTCAGGGGTGAGGTGGCAGCTCAGCTGAATTCCTACCCTGCTCCTGTGACTTTCCCTTACACCGCTGACACTCAGGGCTGTTCAGACAGCAAATGGGCAGCACAGACCCAAGCTGGCAGCGCCGGGCGGTGAGAGGGGCAGGTGTGCAGTTACTGGTGCAGGGTCATGCAGGTGATGCATCTACCACACTCACTTCCCCGCTCCCAACCTCCAGGTTATCTTGTATGCTAGTCCTGTCTTCCCACATCTCTGCTGCCTTTTTATCCTAAGCACCTTCGCTTGATGGGAACATCTGACTGCGATGCAGCAACGCGCTGCCATATCCAGGGGCATCAGTGGCATGGGGCAGCCCGGCCACCAGTGCCAAGGGGGCCTCAGCCTGGTGGGGAGAGGCTAGCGGGATGAGCCCCAACCAGGGGTAAGCCTAGGGCAGAGCACGCTGCAAAATTGATGGCGACCGGCTGCAGTGAAAAAAGGAAAGGCTGATTTACACCCCTGCCCTCTCCACGCTGCTTGGTTCCAGCAGAGCTAAAGTGCCGGTTTTGCCTCTACTGGGCCCATCGCGGTGCAAGATCCTGCCAAAGCATGAGAGGGATATGTGGTGGAAAGCGTATCAGGGGTGGTATTGTCTACACGCAAATGCTCAACTTTATGTACTTTTAACTAGAGGTGTAACAGATGGTTGCATTTCGGTCCAAGCAGCAGAAAGCCATGCCCATTCTGGCTGGAGCCAATCAATCCTGCCACTCTGGGGAAAAAGGCAAGCTGGGTTTGGAAGCACGACTGCCAGCAATCCAGAGGAAGGCTTTGCACAGGCAAATGTGGGCCGCTGCCATGCGAAACCAGAGAAACAGGATTAAAAAGACGTTGAGGCAGACAGCAGAGCACAGAGCCGTAGCCCTTCCCCAGAGCAAACGGTGAGAGAGGTATCAGCAGCCAGGGCTTGCAAACATACCTCGGCAGGACCGGCTGCTCCCAGGCACTGGGACAGGGAAGGGAAGGGAAAGCAAGGGAAGGCAAGGCAAAGGAGTTTGCTAGGGAGGGGAGAGAAGCCTTGCAGGCATAGGGAGGAGGCTGTTCCCATGGAGTGAAGTCATGGGAAGGGGCTACCTGCAAGGCTCTCCCTGCTCTGCCCTGTCCCCTCATCTGTCTCTGCACCCTGCAGTGTTGTTTCTAAGTGGGATGGGGACTGTCTCGAATGCCATAACTCCTGCCCTTCATGACCCCACAGCCAGAGCAACATCCCTCCTCTGAGCTCAGGTATGAGTGGGGATTGGACACATGGGTCTGCAAACCCCAGCTGGCTCTGCTCAATGGAGGGGCCCATGGCTGGAGCTTCGTGGGTAGGAAGAGCCCTGCACTCGGGAGACGACATCCCCTAGTATAACCCACATGAGGGGACCAGTATGGCTGCGGCTGAGGCAGATCCCACCCCAGTCCCCACAAGGGAGGTGTACCACTGGTTTCTTGTCAGCTTTTGGGTTGATGGAAGGGAATACCATAGGGTGGAGGTGTCTGAGTTGGTATAATCCAGGAGTGCGGTTTATGATCTGAGGTATAAAGGAGGCTGATAGTGGAGAAAGATTATCCAATGCTGGTAATGGGAAACTGAGCTGAAAGACTACAGCCAGGAGGACTTTTTAACATAACAGCCTTCAAGATAGCAAAGAGTAGGGGAAAGAGGGAAACCAGCACCGTCACCTCTCTCTTTCTCAGGCTTCTCAACACTTAAAGCAATGGCAGATCTTTGCTCACTTGCTGGGGAAGGTGCTGTATTTCCCACAAATCCCAATAGGACCTATTTATCTCTCCTGGGTGAGGGGCTGGATAAGCACATGTGTTCTGCTAGCATTTCTAGGCCTGTATCATGGGGTGAAACATCTGCACCGTGCCTTCCCTGAGGATCTCCCCAAACCACATGGGCACTGCTGCCCCGAGAGCACCCAGATTTGCTACCTGCATAGTTCAATATCCAGCAACAAGCAGCACTTGAAATACAACTTTGTCCTTTCTTCTCAAATATAGGTTTATATTGAGAGAGAAGGATAGATAGACCAACAGAGTTACAATTTCCCTGTACCCCTCAGGTCCTACTAGTGAACCTGCAAGGTTGAAGCACCTTGGGAGCAGATACAGAGGGAGACAGCCGGCAGCTGAGCCCATAGTTTGTTTGCGAGGTACTCAGCAGACACCCAGGGTTTGGGAGGTGCCCCTCGGGATGTAGTGTCGGGGACTGCATTACAGCAGTGCAGATCAGCAGATCAGGAACTGCAATGGGAGGTTGCAGGGAAGAAAGTGGTTTTGTTTAATGGCTTCTGGAGACTGAGAGATTTTGGAAAATCACTAGAATTGTGGATCCTGGCAGAAAACCTATGCTCCGTATCAGTGCTATTAACACCAAGCAGCCAAAAAAACTGGGAAGCAGGTTCAAAGTCATGAGAGAATGGTTGAGCTAATTAGAATAAAAAGAAAAAAAAAAAGACAAAGAAACTATGATTTATCCTTGTCCCTTCCCCTGGGTCATTTGTCCATAACATCTGTTCATCTTCAAGGATGCCTCTGACTACAGAGCTCAGGTGAGAAACCCGACATGTACCAGCTGAACTGACCCCAAGGTTTTGAGCGAAACATGAAATACAAAAAATACAGTCAAGCAATGAGACTGGGTGACCCAAGGAGTCTGCCTAGCAGAGAAACAGGCAGCGCCGGGGTTTAAATGCTAGAGAACTCTTTAGAGGGACGTATCTGCATCAAGGACAGTTTGGTCCCTGCCCATCACTGGCACCATTCACCAGTCGAAAAGTTGTGTGTGAATGGCTGAGACAGAAACGAATCCCTGTGAGGCAGCAGGGAGATGGCAGGCAGCCTTCTGCAATTAAAATGAAGCATTTCAAGCAAATCTGGCTCTTTCCTCACTCCTACCACATTGCAAAAGCCTCTGGATTTTTCTCTAGGGGCTTCCTCCCCAGCCTCACAGGGTTGATGGCCCCCACGGTGCCATCAAGCCTTTCACATCAGCCCCACAGGGCTGGAGGTTTAACCTGTTTCAAATACATGATTTCCCTCCGCACTGCACCTCCGCGTTCTCCCTCATAGTCACGTTCCTAGGTACTTCCCAGCAGATGTTTATGGTGCTTTCGTAAAACATTTTGACTTTCTGGAGCTTACCAATTTCTCTCTCTCACACAAGTGCTTTTGTCTGGAGAAAGCAATGTCATGAAATGACTGCTTTGATGGCAGGCATGTCCTCCCCCAGCTCCTCTCCCTATCTGACTGACAGGGTGCCATGTCTAGAGAGACTAAGAAAAACCTTGTGGAGGCTGAGGACACTTGTTCTGACACTTCTGCTAATACTCTTGTCATTCCCAGGGCACAATAATTTCATATCAGGGCCCAGAAGTCTCTTGGATGTCTCATCTGCATCCACACTCCTTGGATGATTCGTTTTACATAGAATCATAGAATCCCAGGTTGGAAGGGACCTCAAGGATCACCTGATCCAGCCTTTCTTTGCAAAAGCACGCTCTGCAAAAGCACATCTGCAAAGCCCTCCTAGCCCTGGGAATGTGGGGTACACAAAGGTATCAAAACCTTGGTGGGCAAAGGAACAAACCCAGAGCATTGCAGCACATGATGGGTCCAGGCTGACAAGTGTCTCATCTCAGCAGCACTGTCTTGGTTGCTACCAGTGGATGCTTTCCTTCTTTGTTCAATGCACTCGTGCCCAGTTTAGGCCCATCCCAAGAGTATATGTGACCCTCAAACCCCCACTCTCTTTTGCCTTGACTCCTCAGGAAACTCTGGAGGTTTTGGCCAGCTGGGATGAGCTCCCTTCCCCACTGTTTCCATTTCACTGCGGCAGCCCCAGCAGCCAACCCTTCACGTTCACAGCCATCTTCCATCACACATGAGCCAACTCCATGCATCATCCAGGCATCTCCCTCCATTTCATTCTTCCTCAGATGTTTGCCCAACCAGGGACGCAACAGACCTCCTCATTGCCGACCACACTCTGAATGTCATTCTCTCTCTGAGGCACATCTTGGTTTTCCTTGGTCTTCTCCATCGACAGCTCAGTCCTGAATGACAGAAGATTTACCTCTCCCACAGTCAGCTCCGTGTTTCCAGGCTGACAGGCTTTACCACAGACTACAGACGTCTGTGCTGTGAAGCTGAGGAGTGGGTGAGCAGGGATTAACTGTGCATCACTTCTTCCTGAACAAGTGTGAGCGGACGTGAAGTTATCAAGTAGCAGATTCATAACAAAGGAAAGGAAGATCTTATGTGCATAGCTTGTAGATCAGCCGTGAAACGCATTGCCTTGGAATATCATGGATGCCAAAAATTATATGAGTTGAACAAGTGGTTAGACACGTTCATGGAAGAATAATCTATCTGGGGCTATAAAACACAAAGGTATAGTTTCTGGCTCAAGGACTCTCTGAACCACAAACTGCCAGGGGCTGGCAAAGTATCCTGGGGAAGCATGTCATATGCTTACTAACATTTTTATTATAATAATATAATTTAATATTATAGTGATAATAATATAATATATAAATGAGTCTTTTGCTCTCTCAGGACATCCATAATCAGCCAGTAGTGCAGTCAGGATACAGAGCTAGGCAGACCTTCATCAGACTATATGGTCTTCCTCAGCCTCTTGTATATGGTCACAGTATAGATCAGTGCTGGATGACTTAGTACTCCTGCAAGCACGTAGCACTCACACTGCTGAACTGCCTCATTGCTCCTCAAAGGAGAGAGGGAGGGATAAAGCCTCTGATTCTGAGAGAGTTGGAGAACCTAGATCTACATCAAACCCCATCCTGTGCTGGGGAGAAACATGGTGTTAAGCTGTGTGTTTGACTGAGCTCCAGGTCTAAATGTCAATGTGTCAAACTCTAAGTCTGTGTTGTCTTGGGTGTATACCTCTGCGTCTTTCATGGAAAGTTATTGATCAGAGAAAGACCTTAATCCAAAAATAGCCTTTTGTTTCTCAAGAATTCTTTTCCATAACTCATCTCCCCTCACCTGATGCAATAACGTTGACTTTCCACCACTGTTTTGCATGATCCCCTCAGCATCCCCAGAGGGAGCACCACCTCCTGCACTCCTGATCCATGGAGAACCACTCCCATTCCTGGCACAGCCAGGTGCTATGTCACATAGGTCTCAGATACTGACCTGTTCCATCTCCATGAGCAAGTATAGACCCTCTGCTCCTGTCTGCCAGCTTACCTCACGGAGGCATTTTTGGGACTGAATCAGCATCTTTGGGTCAGGAGAGCATTATGGGCTTGACACAAGCTGGTCCTGGTTCAGAAAGCAACCACGACTGCATAAGAAAGAGACCTGGGGATGGGAGGCAGATTTGACTTCTCCAATACGAGGGGAAAGTTTGGGGGATAAAAAGCAAAACTTATTTTCCATTCAGATATAACTAATAATAAAACCAGGGAAGAACTATGGTGGAAATATGCTAAGTAAGCAGAAATCTGGCTAAACAGAAGTTTTGCACGAGGCATCAGGAAATCTCTGAATTGCCATGAGTGCCTTATTTAGTGGTGTGTGTGCTTTTTGTCCACACAAGTTCCAGTCACTGCAGCCATCAAACATTTTTTAATAGGAGCATTAACTTAAGAATAGCTAACAGTAATATTCCTAGCTGTGTGGAAACAGCATTTTATTAAATGCTTCACACAGATTTTGTATAATAAAGATGAATATATTATATCCTCTGCCTCCCCCAGAGTGGAACAATAATAGGAAAATAAAAAAAAAAAAAGCCAATAAAGTGAAACATAAATAGAACATAATGGGACTAGTAGCGAACTGAACTGACTATATAACATCTGCTATTGTTTGCCTGGCAAACACAAACAAGGGGAGAAACCAAGAAAGATTTGAACAGCCCTAACCTCTTTCCCCTCTATTGCAAGTAAGCAGCACTGGTATCCCAAGCAGATCTGTTTCAGAGCTGATAGAACAGTGCAAGGCACGACTTGTCCTTAAACAAACGTGTCAGATTCCTTTGGCTTCTGTGCACAGAGCAATTTTCACAAGTCTTTTGGTGCCAGCCAGTTTATGTGTGAAAATATTTCCGGGTCTGGTGAGTCTTCAGTGCAAATATTCATACATTTCAAAGCTCAGATTTTGCCATGTGTTTGTCTCTCATTATTATCTGGTTTCTGGAGTTCAGACACCCTGTGAGCTGAGCTGAAACAAAACCACAGGAGCCAGGCAACAACTCCTGACAAGTGAAGAGGTAGAGAAAGAGCCGACATCCATGGGCAAGGCCTCAGCTCCTTCCTCTATATCATAACCAGGGAGCTCTTGCTTGCATCCAGGACCTTTGGAGAAATCAGGGTAACTAAGGAATCAAAGAGAAAAAAAGAAAAGCGAAAAAAAATTAGGGATTTTTGCCAGGCAGCTCCTTTGCAGGTAACGATCCAGCCATCTCACAGGTGCTGTGAACCCAGGGCTCTGCATCTGCAGAATCCAGCCTGGGTTTGTGGCTAAACTTAAATCATAGCCATCCTGACTGATAACAGAACTGGCTGAAAGCTGGGGGAAGGAAAGAAGAGCTAAATGCCTATAAAAGTCATTTTCTTTTTTATTTGTTATCTTGCTTGTAATGATCACACCATGTTTCCTATCTATTTTTACAGTAAGTTGTACACTGGTCTCAAGAGGCTCCCGGATGACTTATTATTAACGATGTCTTCTTATTATGGATGGTGATTTATTATCAGAATGATTCTATTTGCACTGGGTGTGTTGTTCTGCTGCCAGCACAAAGCTCTTACCACCTTCAGAGCAAAAGGTCATGTTCTTGCAGCACTACGTGCCCAGCTCGTCAACACTGAGCAGGTGGGTCTGCAGATGACACACGTGCCCAAGGCAAAAGGGCAATGACCAAAGAGAAGAGTGGCCCTGGTTCATCCACAGCATTGTTGTGGGGTGCATGGGCACTTCTACTGCTGCTGGACTTCACTCCTCCTTACTCTTTGCCTACATCCCTTCTGCATAATGAGGTCATCATTTAAGGATCTGTATACATCTCAAAAAAATCACATCTTCTATAATTTTTACCTTGCATTACCAGTCAACAAGTGTTTAACCTTGGGAAATCAAAATCACTTTTCTACCTTGTCTTGGAGTCCATGTACTCCAAGGCTCACAGACACTCTCTAGGTATAGTAAGGGGGCATCTGGAGTTTGGCAACAGGTTTGCAGAGCACAGGAGACTTAACACTGCTTTCTTTGCTGAGACTGAAAGCAGCAGCAGGAGCAGATACTCAGCTTTCCAAGTAGAAAACCACAGGATTTAAAGTGCAGGAGCTGCTCCTGCAAAGTTATCCTGTGGTTTGAGATAGACTGAACTAGCCCCTCTGCGGCTGCTTCCCTATATCCAAAGCCATGGACGTTCCCAAGGATGAAAGATGCCCACACCAGCCAGACCCTTTGCACAACCCAGACTGCATTATTTTTACTCTTTGTGGGTTTAATACCTCTCTTGCTGGATCTTGCTCACCCTGCCTTAACTCTGACAGAGGAACACCAGTAGGTCCTCATTAGGATGTGCCACTAACGATGGCAGATGCAGAGAACCTGACTGGTTCTTTCCTATGCAAGCAGAATCCAGACCTACATGTTGCTGTATGTTTGGCACTAGTGAAGACTCACTTTTCACACCTGTGAAAAGCAGCAGAGTTAAATAGACCCCCGAGGAGATTTCAAGCAGAAAAATGCGAGAAATTGTGAGGCTCTTCGCTACATATGCTTTACTCAGTGCCCAGGAAAAAAAGCCCAGGGAAGCAAATTTCCTGCAAATTTCGTTGCAAGTGATTGTACATCAGCTGGAAAAGAGTCCTGAGTGTTCTGCAGAAGGATATGGGAATTTCATGCCACAAAATGTCACAAACTGAACAAAACAGAGAATGGAGATAGACTGGACTCCAGCATGCTCAGAGATGGAATCACTAGAGATGAGGTATTTTTATAGTGACATTAAACATCAGAGTTGAGAGTCTGAATAATTTCCTGAAGAGCAGGAATTAGGGAAATGCCTAAAAGGAGAGGGTTTTTTCACCCTGGCCTCCTGCAGGAAGCTCTTCTCTCTCTATCATACAGCCATGCAGCACTGGAGACAGGGAGACAGCTTGATCCGACAGCGATTGGTACAGAAACGCTGTAAGTTGACAGCCGCTATTCTGCAGGATGGGGAATGCCAGCCACCGTTACAGAATGCTAAAAGTACCCATAGAAAGAGCCACACCTGACTCAAGCCCATCTGTGTCTAAGATTCCTAGAGCAGAAAGCAGAATGTAAAAAAAAATTGTAAAGCATCCCATCAGAGGTGTCTGTTGGCTAGTGCCCAGCTGTTGGGGGAAGGTCACTTCTTGAGGCAGATCTGACACAGGACCCAAGCAGGATGCAGAGAGCAGTTTAGCACTGGAGAGCAGTGGAGTGTAGCCCTCTGTTCAGTAGCAAGGGCTGGGAGAGGTTTGAGATTTGTCTCATATACCCTTGCTGTGGATAAAGGCTACAAGAATGCAAGAGCCTGGCCTTGGGTGAGAGAAACAGGAAGAGAGGAGAGCTGCAATACCCTGACTGGATCTGGGGATGTGTCTCCTGCTAAATAGTGCTACAGTTTGGAAGGAGAAGAACAAGAGACATCTGAGGCACTGCAAACTCACCTCCTAGATGAGTTGAAAGACAAATGAATTGCTGTTTGACCCTGCCTCTATCTGCTACCCTTTCATAACAGGACCAGAGAGGGACAAGCCTAACATGAAGGGATGGATTTTAGGAAAATTTTTCTTTCCAGCAGCTCTTGTCCAAGCTTGGAGGGCTCCCACAAAGTGAGATGGTGTAGGATGCAAAAAAGGAGGGATGGAAAAACACAAGCACCGAAAGAAAGAAGTGAGAGGTAGGGAGGAGCAGTCTCACAGCACTCGAAGTTGGAAGACATCACAACCAAACTCTGGCTTCACATCTCAGTGCTGCTTTTGCAAAGAGTGGAAATATTAGTTTTTAATTAATTTTCTTACTGCAGTTGTTGGAAGGGGAGGAGGGAGGGGGGTCACCTTCAAAAAAGAAATACAAATAACTGCTTTAACAGGAAACTTTTGCTGCTGTAATTTATTGGAAGGAAAAATGAGCTCCGATTACATTATCCACCCGCACTGTGCCGGCAACGCATACTTCGGATATTGCGCTATAATCCAATGACTGCTCCTGAATTATTAACACCAAGTTGTTATTAGAAGAAGTTGCCTGGCTTATTTCTGCCATTCTCCCCCCCACTCCTTTTATTAAGTTTCAATTGATTCCCCACACCTCCTCCTGCCCCCCAAAAACGAGCCCTCGCCTTCC
>NW_009723795.1:0-1569 GCF_000703405.1 Apaloderma vittatum | reverse complement strand
CCCTCAGCAGCTGCCACAAACGTTACTTGCATTTGGCAGCCTGGTGAATTATTCACGCGTGCTGGGAGCCATGGAGATATTACAGGTCTCGGAAGAGTCAGCACGCCTGGGCTGTCACAGCCCTGGGTGGCTGTAGCGTTGCCCCCCCCGTTCCTCCCCTCTCCCTGTCCAACAAAGTTTTGTCGAGCTCCGAGTCCAGAGTAGAGTTGCAGGGCAGGGGAGCATCCTGCAGGCAGCCCCTCCTGCCCTCCTCTCGTGGGTGAAGCGAGGGACCCCCTTCGGGCCTGGGCCCATCGCTCCGTGGCTCCACGCTCCCAGCCCCCCGCGGGTCCCGGAGGTGACGGGGAAACACAGCGCTGCGCGCTATTTCCAGACGCCTCCGGGCACAGCTGCGCGGATCGGACGCTGCCTGCCCCCGCCTCCCCTGCGTCTGTCCCCGCGGTCTTAGGGCGACCTCCGCGGCCGCGGAGCTCGAGTCATCCCCCTCAGTGCTTTCCTTGGAGCCGAGGGGAGCTGGAGAGAAGGCTGTGGCTGCCCCCCGTCCCAAAATGAGAGTGAATCATGAGACAGACAGGATCTGAACAGAGGCTCGGGGCTGCGCTGATCCTTTCCGACGGTTTTCCCTGCTTGCCCCACGGCCCGGCCTTGAGTCTCCCGGCATTGGGACGGGGTAGGAGGGCCCGAGAGCTACTAAATCTCTTCCTTCCACAGAGCCTGGCACTGCTGGGAGGCCTGAAATGCCCCTGGCTCCATCTCACCTCCCTGACCTCCAGAGGGGTTCTGCGATTGAATTTATAGAACTATTTTTGGTTCGAAGGTTTATTTGTTTGTTTGCTTGTTTTTAAATGAATTAAATTTTTTTTTCAAGAAATAAAAATAATAAAAATCAAGTTCTCGCCTTTCTTTAAGCTGAGATGGTCATATCCCGGCTGCTCTTTCCGGGGAGCCTGCGTCCAACTTGTTTTCTTGAATTAAAAATTAGAATACTGGAGTTTAAAAGAATAAGAATACCTTCAGGTGCTCGTGATAGCCTTTCCCTCGCCGGGATCACTGCGGCGGCTGCGGAAGGACTCTGCCCTCGGGGAGAAACCAAGGGTCAACCTGGGGAGTCAGCAGCGCAGACCGGGTCTCCAGCCCCGCCAAACCCCGGGGGAAACCCAAAACCCCGCCAGGAGTGGTGGCTTGGGAGGAGGGAGGGACGTGCTGGCCCCCGATATTTGGCAACGAAGCGGCCGGAGGAATAGATCCTCCCCGAGAGTTACTTTTAATTTGTGCTTTACAACGGTTTGTGGGGGAAACAGAGTACCCTAGTTTCCTTGCACTCCGCCCGGGAACGTCCCGGCTTACACCGGCCCAGGGGCTAGCTCAAGTTTGGCTTCACCCCCCTCTCCTAGATCTACTTTCTGCCCACTGCTCTGCCCAGACCCATTCCACGGTGGTTTTTTGGGGGGAAAAAAAATCGGCCCCGGCTTTTGGAGCAGGTGATCTTTCGAGGACCCTTCCAAGCCCTAACATTCTGTGATTTTTTTAATGATTCTGTGGGCAGGGGGAATCTGGACTCTGCAGCTC
>NW_009723794.1:0-1737 GCF_000703405.1 Apaloderma vittatum | reverse complement strand
GCCACGGAAGTGGCCAGGCTGAGTTCTCTGGGCCTCGAATTAACTCATTCAACGATCCACTAATTATTTACTCAGAGTCTCTAGTCAATCTTTACTAGATTCATTTTCCATATTAATATTTAGTAGCAATTGACATGAAAGTATATTAACATTTAATATTTTAAATTTTGTAGTAATGTTTTTCTTACCATTATTTTCCAGTTTGCTCCCAGTTGGTACTGGTATAGCTCCAGGGGTGTCTAGTTTATACTGGAAGGGATCTCAGTTTGTACTGGAAGAGGTCCGAGGATGGCCAGTTTGTATTAGGGAACATGCCAGTCTGTACTGGTATGTGCTCAGGTGCTCAATCTTGTGCTGAGGTGGATCCCAGTGTGCAGAGTGAGAGGAGCAGGGTTGTCTAGTTTGTACTGGAATTCGGGGTACTTGCTGGAAGCTGGAAGAGTGTAGGTTTAGACTAGATGTAAGGAAGAAATTCCTTACACTGAGGGTGGTGAGGCACTGCCACAGGTAGTCCAGAAAGACTGCAGATGCTCTATCCCTGGGAGTGTTCAAGGCCAGGCTGGATGAAGCCTTGAGCAGCCTGATCTGGTGGTGCCAGGGCAGGGGGGTTGGGGCAAGATGATGTTGAGGTCCCATCCAACACAAATTATTCTATGATTCTATGATTCTGTGATTCTATGACCCCTGCCTGTAGCAGAGATGACCGGGGGCTCCTGTTTGCACAGGCAGATATCCTAGTCTGTACAGGATGGGGTTCAGGGATGTCCAGCTTGTACTGGGAGGGCTCCTGGTCTGTGCAGCGTGAAGCCCAGGTGGACCACGGGTGCTCTCTGCCTGCCTTGAGTCCCCAGTCCTGTCAGCACTTCCTCCTGCCCCCCCATCCCCTCACAGCCCATCTCCTAGGAACTCTCCCACTCTGCTCCTCCCCACATTGATGCCCCCGGTGACACTGATGGTGAATTAATTAATTTGAGAGCACAGAGAAAAAGGACACGATGCAGCCTCAGTCAGGGAGTCCAGGTGTACTGAATGTAAAAACGGGACGGGAGACCAGGTCAACCAATAGGCTTGTAGGGAGGCCAGGTCTACCCGTGCCTGAGCTGAACGGGCTTTCCAGCACTGCATCAGGTAGACCTGGTCTCCTTTTTCATGGGGTAGACCTGGCCTCCTAAACAGTGTGTGAGAGGAGTGGGTGTTTGCTCCCGTCCACGTAAGGAATTCTTTGGACTGTTCACATATATGGTCTTCTCCAGGCTACGATGACCATCTCAAAAGTCATTTTTTTGGTAGACAGTCTAGGCAAAGGCCCTTCCCATGGTCTCCATATTTTAGTCCCCTTATTCTTCTTTCAGATGCCTCTCACACTGCTATTTCAAACTTCAGGGATTAAAAGCCAACCTGTGTTGCAACAGTCTCATTGTCCCATTAGACAGCTCTTTAACTATCTTTAAATCAAGCTTTTTCCATCCGCCTGCTTAAAACATTTCTCATAACACTAACCCTTGTAGAAAGGCAAATTCCTTTGGGCAGATTGTAATAAGCATATAGTTACAGGAGGTCTTTTATTGTTTATTAAAATAGACATATGCTTTAATTTCCTTCCCTGAGAAAACTCTCTTGTGGCTGTGCGCAACCAGTTGTCTGACAAAAAGTAGGACATGATGAAATGGAGCTGTAACATCCAGCTGCAGATATTAGGTGAGAAATCTGATGGAAGAGGACAGTGATGGAAGTCCC
>NW_009723793.1:0-17192 GCF_000703405.1 Apaloderma vittatum | reverse complement strand
CTCAGGGGGGACCTTATCACTCTCTACAGCTACCCGCAGGGAAGTTGTAATCAGGTGGGGATCGGGCTCTTCTCCTGGGCAACCAGTGACAGAACAAGAGGGCACGGCCTGCAACTGCCTCAGGGAAGGTTTAGGTTGGATCTCAGGAAGCCCTTCCTCATGGAGAGGGTGCTCAGGCACTGGGATGCACTGCCCAGGGAAGTGGTGGAGACACCGTCCCTAAAGGTGTTTAAGGAGAGGCTGGATGTGGCACTTAGTGCCATGATCTGGCCAATGTGGTGATGTTGGGACATTGGCTGGACTGTATGATCTCAGAGGTCCTTTCCAGTCTCAAAAATTCTGTGTATGATTCTGTGTGAACGGCATTTTTCCCCTTACTTGTCTTGTTCCCCACCCTGTGTTAGTGATCTACTGAGATAACAGTTCAGAGATAATTCACAGCCATGAAAAGGGAAGGGTTTAAGACGTATTTTTCTCATCAATATTTCCTATTAATTAGTTTTGGCTACATATTTAGTTCTCTAGCTGCTGTAAATTTTGGTGTGAGTAACTGGTAAAAGTACTCCTGATTTAAAATCTCTTCCTTTCTTCTTATAAGAATGGGCCAAAATGATGAAAACTTAATGCAGCTTATTTTATGTTCCTAGGTCGGGTACTGTCATATTTGAAAAGTAGATGTTAGTGATAACCATGGTGATTCTGACAGTTTAACTCTCTTGTTTGTGTTTCCCATAGAGTCAATATGCAGAAAAAGTAGCTTTAATGGCTGATTGCTTTGGGAGCTTAAACACCTAAGTTAGATTGCTCAAGTGGAATGACCTGAGTAAACACTTCTAAGAAAGTAAAACTCAGAAATCAGGAGTGTTATTAAAAATCACAAACTGAAATAATATGTTTTGGTAAAAATAGTTTGCTCACCTCTTTATTGTTGGAAAAGAGATTCTTTCATATTACCTAGTTATTAAAGCATCGATGAGGGACATGTTATTTCTCTTCAAGGACTGCATCTTGCTCTCTTCCTGATGCTGCAGATTGTGTCTTTGGGGATATACATTTATGCTGCTTCAATGCATGGCATGTAAGGGATATATATTCTGTGGATTCTGTTACTCTGCAGTCATGACATCACCTGAGAAAGCTGAAACTGCAGTTGACTAAAGCACTTCTTAAAATGCCACAGCAACAGGAGTATTTAAGGTAGACCAGACTACATCTGAAAATGAGACCAGCTGTGTTGTTAGCTTGGAACCTCCTGCATTTGAATTCTGTGTGGTCAGAGTTAATTTCTCTGGATCTAGCCTACTAGAAGTAATCTATTTGATATTGAAGCAATTGACAATTTAGAATTCTTCTAACTTGGAGTTGCTCTGAAACTTTTTTGAGATCTCTAGCAATTTACAGGGAATCTAATTTGGATTATTTCTCTTTTGAGAAACTGGAAGGATGTGCAAAAGAGTAGTCAATGTCTCATTTTGGCCTGATATTTCTACAATGCATTGTTTTCCTTACATACTTAGTGCAATAGGAAAGGAAATAAAATGAAAATTTCCCATGTGTCTGCAGGATTGTCCTTATACTGAAGACAGAATCACAGAATCATATAGATGAGAAAAGACCTCCAGAGGTCATTTAGTCCAACCCCCTACTCAGAGTACATCCAACAGGTTGCTTAAGGGTATGTCCAGTTGATTTTTACATAATTCTGAAAATGCAGGTTTCACAGCCTCTCTGAGCAGCCTGTTACAATGCCTGACCACCTCTATGGCATGTATTCTTTATACATAGATGGATTTTATTTTATTTCTTTACCCTTTGTTACAACTTGTGTCTATTACCTCTTGCTTTCCACTCTGCACCTCTGAGCACTTCTGAGAAATTTAGCTCTGTCCTCTGCTTTTTTTCATTAGTTAATGTTTTTCATTGTGAGTAGCAGTAAAATCCCCCTTAGCTTCTCTTCTGTAGGCTTAAACCAGCCCCATTCTTTAAACATTTCCTTTAAATATTTTCCTTTAAACATTAAGGGAGTGGAGCACCTCCCTTATGAGGAAAGGCTGAGGGAGCTGGGTCTCTTTAGTTTGGAGAAGAGGAGACTGAGAGGTGACCTAATTAATGTTTATAAATATGTAAGGAGTGAGGATGGAGCAAGGCTCTTCTTGGTGACAACCGATGGTAGGATGAGGGGTAATGGGTTTAAACTGGAACATAAGAGGTTCCACCTAAATTTGAGAAGAACCTTCTTCTCAGTAAGGGTAACAGAACACTGGAACAGGCTGCCCAGGGAGGTGGTGGAATCTCCTTCTCGGGAGACATTCAAAACCCTCCTGGATGCCTTCCTGTGTAACATTGTCTAGGTGTTCCTGCTCTGGCGGGGCGATTGGACTAGGTGATCTTTCGAGGTCCCTTCCAGTCCCTAACATTCTGTGATTCTGTGATTCTGTGTTTATAGGGCATATGGATCAGTTTCCTCAACGATACTGATACCCTCCTGCTGATCTCACTCCAAAATGTCTTTCCTCATGCCAGCTCTGTGAACAGAACCTGGTATGTATCAGTGGCCCATTCTACGCATGCATCTGCAGTTCATTTTTTTCTTAATTCAAGAAAAAATATTCTCTCTTTTCATATTCCTGGATTGTTTATCAGAAAGATACTCTGCTCAGCACTCCATCTAATAAAGAACAGAAATCACGTAGGCTTGATTATTATACAATCAACAAACGCCACTGAAAGCTCTTGGAACAATTAACTCACACGGTATTTTGAACAGACTAGGATGTATTAGAAACTTCTCTTAATATTTTATGCCTTTAATCCTCCAGTTATTCCCTACATATGTACATATACAGAGAACTTTATTTTGCATTTTCCTTTATTTCCAGTGCAAGTAAGCTAAAATAACTCAGACTCCTTGGAGCCAGAGTTTAATGAAGGTCTATAATTTAGGCTACTTCATTCATTAATTTTAAATTTAGCCCGGGTATTAAACTAAACACTGAAACAAATAGTTTTTTTTAATAACATCGTATCTTAACTCTTACAAAATAAATTATTTGTGACAGTCCACTCAGAATATAAAAGACAGAACAACTGGATAAGTCTCATTTTTACCAGTCAGAACTTATTTTAATGATCACATTACTTTACATCAAGACCCTACACCCATTTTGTGAGATTTCAGTATTGCAATTACTTGACATATTTAATGAGTTATGAGATTTAATAAATTATAGAAAGAAATCATATATTCATGGAGTGATTTAGGTTGCAAGAGACCTTTACAGATCATCTCATCCAACTCGTCTGCCACAGGTAACGGTGTCTTGCACCAGACCAGGTTGTTCAGAGCCCCATCCAACCTGGCCTTGAACACTACCAGATAGGCGGTATCCACAACTTCTCTGGGTAATCTGTTTCAGCCTTTCACTACCCTCACTGCAAAAAATTTCTTTCTTATATCCAATTGAAATGTACCATCTTTCAATTTAAAACCATTGCCTCTGTCCTGTCACTAGAGGTCTTTGTAAAAAAAATCTCTGTCTTATAAGCCTTCTTTATATATTGAATGGACACAACAATGTCTGCTGGGACCCTTCTCTTCTCCAGGCTGAGCAATACTAACTTTCTCAGCCTATCCTCACAAGAGAGATGTTCCAGTCCCCTGATCATCTTCACAGCCCTTCTCCAGACCTGCTCCATCATGGACTTGCTTACATTCGGGACCCTAGAGCTGAACACAGTACTGCAGAAGGGGTCTCACCAGAGTGCAGTAGAGGAGTAAGATCACCTTCTTTGGCTTGCTGGCTACATTTCTTTTGATGAAGCTCAGGATATGATAGAGTTTTAGGGCTGCAAGCCCACATTGCTGGCACATACTCAATTTCTTGTGAATCACTGTTCCCAAATCATCCTCCACAGCATTGGTCTTAATCAATTAATCCTCCATATTGGCCCGATCCAGGTGCAGGATCTTGCACTTGGCCTTATTGAATTTCATGAGTTTTGCATGGAGTTACTCCTCCAACCTTTCAAGATCCCTCTAGATGGCAACACTTTCCTCAGGTGTTTCAGCTGCACCACTCAGCTTGGTGTCATCTGCAAGCTGGTTTAGGGTGCATTTAATCCTGTTCTTTACATCATTAGTGAAGATATTAAATAGTACTGGTCTCTCTTGAGGGACATCATTTTTCACTGTTTTCCACTTGGATATTGAGCCATTGCCTGTGGACATTTGGACACAGACATTCAGGCCATTCTTTACTTGTCTAACAGTCCATCCACATCTCTCCAATTTAGTGGAATTAGTTCTATCTTATTTACTGAGGAGTATATTTTCTTTAATCCTTCTTTTCTGTGCAATATACATATAGATGCCCTTAGTACTGTACTCCATGTTTCTTGCCAAATTCAACTCCATCTGTGCCTTAGCTTTCCTGATCCAATCCCTACACATCCAGGCAGAATTCCTTTATTCTTCCAGGATACGTGTCCCTGGTTCCACTGCCTGTGCATTTCCCTCTTCTGCTTTAGTTTGACCGGAAGGTCCTTATTCAGCCATGCTGGTCTCTTGCCTTACATACCTGATGACAAACATGCACGGTTTTTTTTGCAAGAGAGAAACCAAATATTATTTGAAGGAGCAAAGCTCATAGGAAAAGAATTCAGTGAAAAATAAAAAGATTCACCAACAGAGTTAAAATAGCCTGTAGGACTGTGATTCTGAATATCAAAACAGGGAGCATGCCTAAAATGTTCCCTGTTTTAAATGTTTTAAATACCAGATTATATAAACATTATTTAAATATTTAAATGTCTTAAATATCAGATTATTAATGGAAGGACAAAGATTTCATCAATCTTAGGAGACTATGATCAAATTTATTGTATTCCAATATGTTTATAGGGATAATAAACTGATATGCTAGGAACTGAGAGGAAATTTTTTATAGTTCTTATGTGGTCACAAGTTCTATAAAAATCCCTGTAGGTATTCATAAGATTTTTAGAAGAAAAAAAGACTATGGTAAATTCATGTTAAAATATAATTTTTACTTTGATGTCTAAGGATTTGGTTTGCACAGAACACTGTATTTCTAACCTTATGCTTAAACATAAGCATCTAATATTATCTAATATCTGAGGTGCCACAGGTATCCATACTGTGTGATCAGGACTGGCAGCCAGGTTGCTGTACTTCCCAGAAACCTATGCCATGCTAGAAGAGCTGCTGGAGACCAGGTGCGGTGCCTCACAGATCCTAAAATAACAGGAGACACCTAGACAACTAAAACCCATGTCCAGGCTTGCTTTCTACTTGCTCTCTATGTTTTATGTCTTCTTTGAATACATAAAATAAAATAAATTGATTAGCCTAATGCATGGTGGCTTAAGTCATAATGTAAATTGCATTAAAAATCACGCAGATGTTTAATACATTCAGTATTACAAGCTTCTAATACAGTTACTTTAGTTAAAGACCTTAAAGTAAATGCAACAAATCTGACACCTGTTTCTGTCTTTGACACATCTATCTTCCTATTCACTCCTCTCTCATCATCTATTTCTCTTGTGACACCTTATGTAAGCCATATGCTTAGACACATCCTTAAACAATCAGTCCTGTCATACAGACCTCCTGCAGAATCTGTATAACTTTCCTAGGAAGAATATCAGTTATCCATTATTCCAGTAAAATGCAGCAGAAAATTAAAGATTTAATAAAATATATTTATTGCTGTTTCTTTTTTAAACATAGCTAGACTGTAGACACTTATAATATTTTATTTTATTTCTACTGTAGAGTTTCTGTTGAAGCTTTTATGTACTCTCCATTGTGATCAATGTGTTACGGTCTCTAATGTGACGCTTAAATTTTTTTCTGAATTTAGAAGTCTGTTTTTCTACTAGCTGACTCCACTACCGTAAGTTTTATCTTTATGAAAGTTAAAAAAGAGAAAAAAAAAAAGCATTTTCTTAAAATCTCTTAGCTTCCAGTAGACACTGTAATAGGCAATGAATAGGTATCATCACTCCATGAGACTTTCATTGCAGTTCTGTCTCCCAGACATTACTTCAGTTTGATTACCGGTTATAATGTAAACCTGTAAGTATTGACTATAAATTAAATATTGAATTGTTAATACTAAATGCATCCTCCACCGTAATAGAAGTTCTTCAAAGTATTCAGACAAATAGAAGATCCAAAAGTTTGATTTAATCTTAAAATAAGCTAGTACTCAGAAAGCTCCACCCCAACCTGAGGAGAAACTTCTTTACTGTGAGGGTGACAGAAAACTGGCACGGGCTGCCTGGAGAGGTTGTGGAGTCTCCTTCTCTGGAGACTTTCAAAACACGCCCGGAAGCCTTGCTGCGTGGCTGCCCTAGGGGATCCTGCTCTGGCCGGGGGTTGGACTAGATGATCTCTAGAGGTCCCTTCCAACCCCTAATCTGTAATGACAGCATCTCTTTTCTCTGTGTTGAAGTCTTCACTGGACAGAAACTTGAAGCACTGCCAAGTGATAACTTGATTATTTTGTGCAGATGAAATGTCTATCCAGTCATCCTAGATGGTTAGAACGGAATACAACCTGTCTAATTTTGGAGGATAATCAACATGCTACGTCTTTAGCTGATGATGATTCTTTTCATGACTATACATAAAGGGAGTACAAATCTGTTATTAACATAAAACGTTAACTATGTTGTGGCTCTTCTTCAGTGGTCTGGACAAGGTGGTGGAGCCCAAAACACTAAACCCACAACAGTATGGTCTGTAGGCAAGACTCAACCAAGAGTGATCAACAGGGTTTACTTTCAAGGAAATTAATTTAAAAAAACAATATGAAAAGCAAAATTAAATGTAATAGAAGTTTGGAGACCTGGCACAAGGGCTTGATGGTTTTGGATATCAAAGGACATCTCAACTAAACTTTTCTTCAAAAAATTGTTTCAAGAGCACAGTTCATATAATAAAAGCATGCATCTTCAAAAATTCTACTCGCTCTTAAGGTCAAAATGAAAAATCAAAGACAAACCAGATATTTCATGAGACCAAGAAATGAAAGAAAGCATGATAATAAATAATGGAATCATTTGGATACACAGCAGTTTCAAAGCAGTAATTCTCAGACATTATTCAGAAATCGTTTTGAGGGAAGCAAACCTTTTATTCTTTTTACCACCTACTTCCTCATCTCATGTTCAGAAAGGACAGGTCATTAAGTACAGAAGGAAGGCATTGTATTGCAGCTACCCTATAGAGACTGCATTGCAGCTACTCCCACTGGAGAAATATCCAAAGGTAGTTGCACAATACTAGAGCCTGGTATTAATCTTTGAAGACCTTAGTTAATCAAAGTCAAAGAGGAAGCTAAATGCTTGATACACCTCAATATTAAGTTACTGATTTGTGGCTGAGAATATACATTTAATTAAATAAATATCATCCGTTATATATTATATCCGTTGAAACTATAACTGTTGCTATGATTTTGCTTAAGTAATTAACATTCATACTGAAATGATCATTTATACATCTAATTACTGATAAACGATGGCAAAAAATACAAATTATATTACTTTGTTTATGGATGAACTCTTTGTGCCCACCTTCTTTGTATCTCTATTTCAGAAATTTAATGGAATTTCAATGGTTTTTAGTTTATTGAAAGATATATTTTTGTATATAAAAGTAAAAAATAAAGAAAAGCCATAAGATAAAGATAACTAGTATTTTATGGCATGTTAATTTTATTTCAATATTATTATGTAAATTTTATTTAATAAAGTGTTAGACCATTTTTTTATTCTGCAGAAATTACCATTTTATAATTTTGAGGAAAAACATAAGTGAAGAGAGATTGGAAGTAAGAAGGAAAAATTTTTTAAATTGATTAGATGAGTGATGTAGCTGGGGTTTATTCCCATTTCTATTTCTAGAAATATACATATTTTTCAAGACCACTCCATCTCACTACACTACGTGCCTGCTTTTATTTTGCTTAATCTTACAGTGAAGTAATCATATAGGACTGAAATCCTATATACAAGCTGACTATCGTGGGACTTTCTGTAGACTGCAAGTAACAGTGGCTAGGATCAGTGTTGTGGGAGGAACATTAAGGCAGCTTCTTTGAGTGTCATATAAACACAGCATATTCTCATGATCAGGATCTGCTTGAGGGTCTCTAAGTAAATAACTCTTTCGTACTTGAATACCAAAAACTTGCAGAATAGGTCTTTCTGTAACTGAATATAAAATCAACTTAAAACTCATGATTTCAAATTACTCATTAATTCAAATTACTTCTAGGCTAATTCATGTAAATACGTATTAATATATAGATTTCATTTGAATAGATCTTTTTAAGAATCTGAGCCTCGCTGACAAGAAAGAGTCACTAATAAAACTTTTTTTCCCCTTAAATGAATGCAACTAACTCATATAACACTAATCAACAACTCCTTTCATTCATTGTAAGATCCACACCAGTCTCAGATTTATGATTATGTATAACTGTACATGCTGAGATTCGTTCTATTGATTGTAACTTGTTCTATTTACAGCATGTGACTTAAGTACAAGTAAATACATGAAGCAACATTTTATTTATGAATAAATTCACTTACAAGCTTAATTCAAAAGTTTTCTTCCTATGGAATATTCCTTCCTATGGAATATATTTCCAGGAAACATATGAAGATGACTGGGAGGTAGCTGATAAAGAGAAATGAGGTCAATACAGAACAAGTAATTAGATTAAATGATAAAAAAAATAATATATGCAGTGTTCCCCACGTATTTTCCCATCTTCTATACTGTAAGCACCCAAGAAAACTCATAATTTAATCCAATATTTTAAAACATTATTGTTATAGTTACCTTTCTTTTTCTCTTATGTTTCTATGACTTCAATTATTGACAGCTCTTCAGTTATTACAGTGTTTGTTTGAATGAATGATCTGAACTTTTAATCATAACTCTGATTAATCTTCTTACAGGGTATTGGTATTTCATCTAAACTGAGATAGTTTCAGGCCAGAGCTGCCTAAGACACCAATGTGCTTTTTAAAAAGAACAAATCTTTAAAAACCTAAGACATTCAATAGCAGGAGTGATTTGTGTTTTTTAAGTAGGATGTCACATGTATCTATATTATTAAAATTTCTCTGTAGGATCAACTAGGTGAAGAGCAGAGGAAATGAGACAAAGTATACCAAATAACTCTGATAACTGGCTGAAGTAGCAAGGAAATTATTAAAAAAACATAAGACAGTAACTTACAGCAGTTTTAAAAGTAGACTGTATTTTAAATTGTCCCTTTAATTTGCAATTGCCTTTTCTAAATAACAGGTTTACAACTATCTAGGTCCCCAGCTAAGAAACACATTTAATACTCATTGCAGAAGTCTTCAGTTAGGAAGAAAAACTGATATTGATGCCCAGGTTAAAAACAAAAAAGGGGGCTTCAAAAAATTGCAAAATATATTTGTAGAGGTCAACAAATGTTGTTAAATACCCTTCCCAGTTACCCTTGAAGATGATGACAATCACCTTACAATGGCAGCCAGGTCCCATAGCACCTCCAATCTCCTCTTTTGCTGTAATGGTGACTAACTGGATCATCTTTCATTGTGAGCAACCATGTTTTAAAGGAACTGGTAGCATGACAGGTATGACAGAATAAAACAATGTTTTATGTGTTTTACTCTGTTGCCTCTCTGCAGTAGAGAGAAAAGATCAGGGTAAAAGATCAGGGCTATCAGATGTGCAGAAATTTGGGCACTGAAATTTTACTTAGTGGGCAGGTAAGAAATCTGTGAATATAAAAGGCAGAATAAGGAGAACAAATAGTTCTGACTTTCAAGCAGTTCAGTCATTCAAGTGGCTTATACTGAAGTAAAAAAAACCAGAAACTTGATTTGCAAGCTTGTATTTCTGGTTTACAAGACCCGATAGCCACAGAGGTCACATCTGAGCTATCTGCGAGTGTATATTGAAAAACCCCAATGCCTTCTATTGATCATTGCTCTAATGTTATAAAATTCTCCTTTATCAAAACCTCCTAAAAGTTCAGAGGCCTTTTCAGATTCTGCAGGAGCAAATTTCTATCAAAAACTGTTGCCAGGCTAAAAAATAAAATAAAATAGCGTGATTTCCCTCTCTTTTTTTTTTTCCTGTAGTGGGAAGCAAAGGTGAAAAGAAAACCTCTCTTTTATCTGTCTGATGTTACAAAGTCTCCTACAGTATGCTAGTCTTGATTAAATCCTTTTATGCATAAACTTTTTGTGGAAAAGTGTAAAAGAAAATTTTTTCCTCATCTTTCAAGATTAAACATGGCTTTGAACTAGATTTAAATAATAAGATAATTTTTAGCAATAGACATCATTAAATTCTTGATTTCAGCGTTAGACCCTGTGGTCTCTAGGTTTCAAAACAGCAGGTATTCCTGACATATTTTGCCTAATCCTCAGAGCTACCACAAAAGTAAAACTAGCATTTCAGAAAGTTCCACTTTGTTCTGTGAATGAGCCCTTTCAGCTAATTTAGGAACACAAGAACAGACTACATTACCAATAAATTCTATCCATTTATGCCATGACTAATTAAAACATAAAAATCTAATTTTACGCAAAATCCCCCTGAAATATTGGTAAAGAAAGATAATCATGTCCCACAAGTTATTTTTCTGATGGACTTTTGGAAAAAAAATCAGTAACAATTTGG
The DNA here is from genome assembly GCF_000703405.1 of Apaloderma vittatum. Classification (NCBI taxonomy): domain Eukaryota; kingdom Metazoa; phylum Chordata; class Aves; order Trogoniformes; family Trogonidae; genus Apaloderma; species Apaloderma vittatum. The sequence goes on along the minus strand of NW_009723793.1, from coordinate 6,469 downwards.
ACATCTGCAGATGCGTCAGTACCTCAGCTCATTTCAAGGACAATCTCACCTCCAGAATGAGGCAATCTAGGAGAAATGTCATTCTACTTTTTTACTTTTTAAAACCTGCACTAAAATACATGTGCTTATGTAATAATTTATTATATTTTATATAGAATCTGTAAAATGTATTAAAGGAAACTGAATGCTTTTATATCGTATGTAACTCAGCAATGTGTTCATTTATAGACCTAATTTTTAAGCAAGTGGCATTACACACATAGTCTTTTAGTTGATTTTTAAAGCATTTATTAATCTAATTGCCAAGAATATTTCGCTTGATTGTACTTCTCAGTGTATTTCAGATTTCAAAACATTATTTCTCATAGTAACTCCACTGGTAGGTTCCTCATCCTGCACATTTGATAGACGAGAAAATAAAGCTGATTTACCTCAGACACACAGAACATCACAACTTGAACTTTGAAGGCAAATTAGTATCTAAAAGTTCCATGCATCTCACAGCTTTCTACTGGACATTTCCTGCCTCCAGGATCTTCTGTATACACAGCCGTCTTCTCATCTGATACATCCTCCTCTGGCACTTCTTGAGGCAGTTCCACATGAGCAGCACACTCTTATGAGAAGTGTTAGCATCCTCATTGACTTCAGAGATAAGCCTGTATTTAATCACCTATTTGGGCAAATTGGATGTAAGGGTGAAATTCTTTATGACGAGGATGCCCAGAGAGGTTGTGGATGCCCCCTCCCTGGAAGTGTTCAAGGCCAGGCAGGGTGGGGCTTTGAGCAACCTGGTCTAGTGGGAGATGTCTCTGACCATGGCAGGGGAGTTGGAACTAGATGATCTTTAAGATCTCTTCCAATACAAACCATTCTGTTATTCTATGATTCTAAAAGGAGAAAGCATTTCTAATGGTGAACCATATTTCTTTATCCATGTTGTAAAGGTTATTTAGGTCTCGTACATCAAGTTGTTAGAACTCCCGCGTCTCCTTCTCAGTGGACCTACTTCATTGTAATTTCAAGGTAGGGTTGGTATGTATATGGCTAGTGACAACATCAAAGGATTTGGAACTAGGAAGCATTCCCCACACTGAGAACTTATGATGTGCTCTTCGGTAACTTAAACTCTCTTGTAAATGTAGTGAGCAGTTATATGGCTGAACTTTGCAGTATTTTTCTGGACAAAGTGATAGCTATAGTAAGGCTGGGCTCTACTATTTTTTTTTTATTTTTTTTTTTTCCCAGCTAGTAAAAGAGAAAAGATAGAAGGCAAGGTAGTCTTCCTTTAAACCATAAACTGCAGGCACCAAGACTTTCAAAGGAGAGATGACAATTGTGATGTGTACTGTGAATACATAGATTTGTTTAAGTGACTCAGATTCTGGCATGGTGAAAAAATTATTTCCTGTCAACAAGATCAAACAACTTGTTATAGAGAACTACAGAAGACAAATATAACAAACTGCCTTGCAAAGCAGCGTTATCAGGAAGTTCCTCTTCCCGCAGCTGTTTGAAAAGCACAGCAGGAAGACAGGAAACAAGCAGCTGTTTTTAGGACAAATGTAATATTCTTTGCTTAATTAAATAATTAAATTAAGTAATAATAATGATGCTGATAGAAAAATGTCATGTTAGCAGTGTATATTTCACGTATATTACACTGAGATTTATGAGAAGCAGCTGATGTCCTGGTTAATATAGCATATGCCAATGAGATTAAACTCCAATATACCAATGAGATTAAAGTTCCTTCTTCACATCCCATAGAAGTACTATATATTGTGATATCTGAAAGACATATCATAAATGGAAACAGTCACAAATTTTCATGTGGAATTTTGTAATTTAAAAAATCATGATTTATTCAAACAATCTGTTAATAAGACACTGAATTTTACGAGTAAAAATAATTTTCTAACTGTCTCAGTTTTTAAAGCTTTTAAAAACCTATTTTCTATTCTTTAGAAGAAAAATATTTTTAATATTAAAATATAGATACATTTATAAAGTGAAAAATAAAAAAGTGAGATTAAATATTTTAGAAATTACTGCAGCAGAGTGTTTTGATTAATCTTTACATATTATTATATTTATTGCAATTTCAATATGATATATTTCTCATTTATTAAGTGTTTATTTCAAACTCAAAATGAAGTAATTCAGGTGTTTCAAATGGGCAACTAATACCATTATAGATGCTCTAATTTTTTTTCAGACAGTTGCACAGCGCTAGCGCAGCTGGCCAAAGATCATAGCAAGCACATGGGTACCTCAAGGAGCCCTATATATCTACATTTAGGCAACTGAGTTTTGTAACCCTGCAAGCCAAAATTGTTTAATGAACATATGTAAACACATCACCATGTTCAACTATGTCACTTCTTTTGACTTTTGTTTTCTTCTTGCTAGAAGCCAAGTGAAAAGCTCCCTTCTCCTTATGTCTACTGCAAAATAAACAACTGAATTTGCAAAAATAGAGATTACCTGCTTCTGCTCGGATCATATAAATTACAAGAATAATTCAGTTGTTTGATTTTAACAGGTTTATTTTATTGATCATAGATTTTGATGGTAGAACTTGCAAATGGAAACTGTAACTTCTCACAATATTATTCTTTAGAAAGTAAGACTGTAAATAGGAATTAAGCAGAAAAAAAGAAGCTACACTCTTCTGAAGAGTAGTGCTTTGATTTTACATTTCATATCTATCCATAATTTGATATTATTAGATACAAAGTTTGAATGCATAAGGAAATACTCTATTAGACCTTTCTTTAGTGTTTATAGGGAGAAAAAGCAGTAAAAATATTTGCATTAAATCAAATCAAAATCCAAAATAACTGGTATTTTTATGTTTAGTGGTTAGTGTTCCAATCCTTAGTTCATAAAGTGTATTTTCTTTATCTATACTTTAAACTTAAATTGGGAAATTTTTTTTATGCTTACATTCACGCTTGCTATAAATCAAGTTTGCCATATTTCAGCCACAACAAAGTTGAATATAACACAAACACAACATAAACTGCAGAGGCTTGTTTCCATTTTGTCCTTAAAGCTACTTTCTTTCTTGTAGCTATTTTTTTAAGGCTTTAGCTAAACTTGATTCTAAATATAGTTTTTCTCTCTCTATGGATATAGATATGTGTCTCAAATGTAGACATGGGCACACAGATGCTACCTCAGTAAAACATTTACAGCCACTGTAGTTAAGAATTACCACACTATCCTCAAAAGATCACTCAGAAGAATAATGTAGTTGCAGAGACCATAAGTATAGTACCTTAGAGCCAGAGAAAGTGTGAAAATTATGGACAAAATGTGAAGAAATTGTTAATAACAACTAATTATTTTAATTATTTTTTTTTGTCCTGAACAAAATGAGTAGATTCAGTGAACTGCAGAATCGTAGAACATTTGGGGGTGGAAGGGACCTTCAAAGATAGTTCCAACCCCTCTGCCATGGGCAGGGGCACCTTCCACTAGACCAAGTTGCTCGAAGCCCCATTGAACCTGGCCTTGAACACTTTCAGGGAGGTGGCAACTTCTCTAGGTTATGCATTAAAAAAAAATGCTTCTTCTAGATTTCTTTCATTCAAATTAATGATTTGTTCTTAAACAAAATCCTAGATCTTAATATGTATTTACTTTCACTTTACATAGATTTGCAATTTGACAACATAGTTTCTAACCTCCGCCACAGTGAAACCCACAGTTCTGTATCCCAGGTCTTACCAGCTTTGGACAAATGAGGACACAGCACAACTTTGTAGGTTTACAGACTTTACAGTAGCAATATATTCAGAGATCTTTACTAGTTTTGAGCTATTGACAAAAATAAATATGCGTTTTTCAAACAAGTATTTTTTTTTGTAAATATAGCCCCTTTTCTAGTCAGAAGAATGTAGTTTCTACCCTACTAGCATTTGTGACAAGTTATACATATTAATGAAAACAGTGAAAAATCTTGACTGAGAACAATAAAACACTAAGTGCTTGACAATATCCAGAGTTATGTCTGTAATGACAAACAAATGCTCCTGAAAATGTACTGTAACTGAGCTAACTTGTTGAAGGACTTGAAGGTCAGTTTGAGACAAAGGGCTTGGTAAATGGAAAAAGTCACTTTTCCCACAGAGCTGCCCTGTCATATGAAGTATTTGCTCCAGAACTGACTCAAAGATGCTTCCTTTTCAAGACAATGCATTCCTGATCTGTCATGAATGTGACACACTCTATTAAAAGCAGATACTGGTGAGTGTCTTCACAGAGCAAGATTTTCTGAGCAGCCTGCGTAAGTGTCACATTTTGTTAGAGCTTCTGCCCTGTCCTCATGTCTCAGTATGTGTGGACAACTATACTGAAGGGTATCAGTTAATGAAAATAGTGCAGAAAATGAAACAAAACCCGAGAGGACTGCTTGATAATGCCACATCTGCCCATTTTGGAACATGTTACAAAATAAAGGTACATATCTGACTATTTCAACTGGTCCATTAAATTGTGATTTTTTTTCAGTGTACTTATAAGTCACTTGAAATCGCTGCAGAAAGTATGTGTTACTTCTGTTGTTTAATTTATGCAAACATGTCTGAATGTACTATTCTTCTTTCTCTCTCCCTTACATTACTCTGCCTTTTAACCTTTTGTTAGACAAATAGTTCTCGCAGCACTTGCCCTCCTTAATTTGTCTATGCTAGTTTGAATAATCTGAGTCTAAAATGCATTGGAACCCACAGGCACTATTCACAATATATGTAATAGATAAAGAAAGATAGCAGCTGAGACAATAATGCAAAATATAGGGATTAGGGATCCACCATACAGTTGTAGTGACACTAATGTTGTTTCACTTGAATATTTACTCCATGGCTCTTATGGAGTTTTTCATCCTGGAAAGGAGGATCTGTCATTGAGGCATCTGCTAGATCTAAGACAATGTTTATGCCATTTATAACAAGTAAGGCCAAAGTGTTACCAGAGTTCCTGCACAAGGTGTCATTCACCAGCAACAGCTACTCTTTGGAACATTTAGGCAAGGATGTGTCTTCGAGCATCCCTAATACAACAGTGAGAGCCTGGAGGTGTATAAAGGAGTCCATAGTTTACTCAAAGTGAGTTGGTTTGTACAGTCTTCCTAAATGTCAATTCCTATTGCTCTTGGAGATGAGCATTGGGCAAGATGAACCATTGATTTGGCCTGAGTGGGGTATTTTTTGTGTTCTTGTTATAGGGCCAAACCCATTCAAATCACTTCCTCTCTCCTCTACCCCATTCTTAATTTCTGAGGTTATATGGGAAGAGAAAGACAAGCATACAGAAGAGTTTCCTGTTGAAAACTCAGCACTTAACTACTAAACAATCTAGAAGATAAGAAGAATCTTGACTTCACAGTTTAGTGCTTAAAGCACTCCATCAGGCTGTGAAGTCCTGGGTTGTGCCCCTGTTTTGTACATTGAAGTCTCATTGATTTTAAAACACACCCATAGTAGTCTAAAGGACTGATTCCAATCTCTTTTCCTGACCAGTAGGATTGTTAATAATGCTTTAGGCCTTTAGATCTGAAGAGACACAATGAAGTATTCTGGGACTGTTGTTAAATAACAGTACAGATACTTTAAGTTTTAAACTTGGATTCTACATGGCTCAGTCCTACAGAGACAGTAATTTATGATAGTCATAATCTTTGTTATCATCATGCAATTCATTTAATTTTCCCCTTAGCTCAGCAGACATGATTAGAACTTTTATAAAGTAATTTCAGTCAATATTCTGCAGGGCCTTGGTTCACAAGGGCATACAGAGGATAAAATAAAAAACTCCTGATCTATTTTTCTTGTTTAGTTCACTTCCTTTTCTACTAAGTCAAGATATTTATTCTGCTGGATTTCTTTTTTGTCTTTGTGTCAAGTAAAATGGGAGGGAAGTAATTTCACAAGGTACAACAGATTTTCACCTGTTATTTCTCAGATAATGAATAAAGTTATGCACAATTGGCATTTATTTATCTTGCTTATATGTTAGATTATACTTTCTTGAATAATCTGTTATGTTCCTTAGACTGATGTAGAAAAATTAGGATACGTAAGGGAGTCTGGGAGAGAGACATGAAACTGTCAAGGAGTTGCTGTCATCTGAGAAGATGTTATGAAACAAATTTGAACCTCTAGTAAACTAAATATGTAAAAATTGTGCAGAAATATAAGTTCTTCCCTATAAATATTATACATTGAGGAATTTACAATACGAAACTTTCAGGATGCAACTCTATTTGCAGAAATCTGATAGGAGACTAAAAGATGGCACTACAGAAGCACTACGCCATAATTGTTAGACCAGTGCCTGATAAACACTGCCTTTTCAAATCAGAACACAACTTACTTTTCTAAAAATGCAAGGGTTACCCTGTGTAATGCTGGCAAAATGGTGTCCATCTACATCTTATTAGAAATTATATTATAAAATATAA
>NW_009723792.1:0-937 GCF_000703405.1 Apaloderma vittatum | reverse complement strand
AGCTCTTAAAGCTGCTTTATTTAAAGGAAAAGCTCTTGAAATCGCTTTATTTATTGCAAAAAAGCTCTTAAAGCTTTATTTAGAGCAAAACCTCTTGAAATTGCTTTACTTATTATGAAAAAAGCTCTTAAAGCTGCTTTATTTAAAGAAAAAGCTCTTGAAATTGCTTTATTTATTTACAAAAAGCTCTTCAAGCCGCTTTATTTTAAAAAAGATTATTTTAAAAAAATTTTCCAGCTGATTTAAGAAAAAAAAAAAGCTCTTAAAATGCTTCATTTGCAACGAAAAGCTCTTGAGCTGCCGAAAAAGAGCAGAAATTTAAAGGAAAAAAGGCTTTTTTTAAATGAGAATTCTCCAAATGCAGCGATTTGGCCCATTTTAAGGAAAAAATGGTGGAAAAACTCATTTCCAAAGGGCCGAGGCTGCTCGAAGAGGAGCTCTGGGAGCTGATTTTAATGCCAAAAATCGCTTTATTTGACCAAAAAAGGCCTTTTTGAGCTGCTCTCCTGCCAAAAAAAGCTTCGATTTTGCTCAAAAAAGCGAATTTCTTTTTGCAAAAGCTGCTCGAGCCGGTTTGGTTCGGGGAAAACGGCTCCTAAAGGTGTTTTTTTGGTTTTTTTCCGGGCCGGCGGCGACGAGGAGGCGAGAAAAATAGAGGAAAAATAAAGAAGGAAAGAAAAGAGAAGAGAATTGGAAGAAAGGAGAGAAAATAGAGGAAAAAGGAAAGAGAGGAAAAGGAAAATAGAAGAAGGAAAACAGGAGAATGGAGAAAATAGAAGAAATAGAAAGAAAATAGAAAAAAGAAAATAGGAAAAAAACCAGAAGAAAATAGGAAAATGGAGAAAATAGAGAAAAGAAAATAGAAAATAGAGAAAAGAAAATAGAAGAAAATAGAAATAAGAAAATAGAAAATAGAAAAAATAGAAAGAAAATAGAA
>NW_009723791.1:35675-35890 GCF_000703405.1 Apaloderma vittatum | reverse complement strand
CAGCATGACTGAACTTTGGGCTTGATCTTGTGACACTTCAGCTTCTCCTCGCGGGTAAGAAATACTGAAATACTGCCTTTTTCCCTTTAACAGGAATGGTGCCCAGCACTTCTGCCGCAGCTCCTGTTTTAATTGCACAGTCTATCAATCCTGCTGCTGTGGTATAAATAGAGGCTAATTCAACCCTGCAGGGGGGGTATCTTTTTTTAGTGTGG
>NW_009723791.1:32759-35612 GCF_000703405.1 Apaloderma vittatum | reverse complement strand
AGATAGTCTGTTTAGTATATGAGAATGGCTCGTTTTTAATGAAAACCTGGACTTTTCAAAAGCGACGATGAGGTAAAGATGTATTTCACACCAGTTGCCAAAGCTTCCCTTGAGACTGGTGCACCCGCAGGTGTCCCTGGGCTGCCCCTCCTGGCTGCTGCTGTGGAGGGATGAGTCACTACCACTGGTCAAGATGTTCAGGCACGGTGGGTGGTTCTGGGCAGCCAGATGCAAGGTCTGAGCTCCAGGCACCTGCCTGCCAGCGTTACTCAGCTGATCTGGATCCCTCTAGCTCGCTACCATTGCTGTCACACGGGTTTGGGTGCTCTCTGCTCCTGCGGGCTGCTGATGGAGATGCCTCTTGCTAGTCACCTGGAGACTGCTCTTGCAGTTGGCTTTGCCTCGTGCCCAGCCCTCGGAGCTCTGCGTGTTTCAGCAGCCCAGAGTGGGGCATGTAAAGTCAAGTGGGGCCTTGCAGCTGTTTGTGGCACTGACATGTCCCTGGCACGGAGCAGCAGTTCCGTTAGCTCTCCCTGTAGGGCGTGCTCTGCAATGGGGTCCCTCGGCGGGGCTGGATGCGGGACGGGGCAGGAGCCGTCAGACTGGGCAGCGTTTGCTGTTGAACCCTTCCCTGCACCCAAGGTGTGCTCTGCAGCCCTGCCCCCTGCTACTGGTCAGGAGATTTCCCCCAGTATGATTTTATGGCTTCAAAAAGCTGGGCAGAACAGCTGCCAGCAGCTCCTTTTGGAAAATTTAGGACAGTCTGTCTTTTCCCCTAAACCCGTTGCTGATTTTCTCCTGACTTTTTTGCCTGCGGTGTGCTCAGCTGGCTGGGCTGGGTATGCTGGTGGGTCCCGCTGCCGCTCGCTGCCTGTCAGGCCTTTAGCGCTTGGACCGGGTGAGAAGTGTCTGGTCTATTTTGTGTCAAAAGCCGTGTTTGTTTATCTCCAGCTCTGCAGCAATATTTGTGTGGATGTAAATGATTAGTCTGTGTGCTGGCAAACACCTCCTTGGCCAAACCCCTCCGCGTCTGAGGGCTGTTGGGAGCTGTGCATACCAGGGTGTACTGTACCTCTCCTGCCCGGGCCGAATGGCGAGGATTTGCAGATGCGCACATTCCTCGACAGAAGCACAGCATTCCTTTCCTCTGGACATCGGGATGTTGTTGGTCTTTGGTGCTCCGCTGAAAGCAAGCTTTGCTAATGCTTCACAGAGATGTGGGGTTTGTTGTTTGTTTGTTTTTTTTAGTTTGGGGTTTTGGGTGTACTGTACCTCTCCTGCCCGGGCCGAATGGCGAGGATTTGCAGATGCGCACATTCCTCGACAGAAGCACAGCATTCCTTTCCTCTGGACATCGGGATGTTGTTGGTCTTTGGTGCTCCGCTGAAAGCAAGCTTTGCTAATGCTTCACAGAGATGTGGGGTTTGTTGTTTGTTTGTTGTTTTTAGTTTGGGGTTTTTTTGGAAATCTGCTGAAGTTACATAAGGTTTGATCTCTAGTATCTCCACTAGTGCCTTGTAAAGTGTCCCGATTCCTCATCAGCAGTGCTGAATAACAGCAGGAAATCATCTCGCACTGTGGGTACAAGTACTGATTACTTGCCCTGAGACACAGCAATGTCTAGGGGCTGAGCAGCTCCTGAGAATGTGGTTAAAAATTTTAATCTTTATTGAGAGCGGCTACACCACAGGCAGCCTGTGCTGCACTGGTACTGAACTGGCCACTTGCACAAGAAGCTGGGGTAGTGGGAGGTTTTGGGTGTTTGCCACATGCAGGTGCTGGCAATAGCTTTGCAGCCACACTTAAAAGCCAGGAAGGAATTACCAATTCTTAGCATTACGCTGCTGAGTGGGTTCCTAAGCTGGGAGCTGCTGACTGCGACTTGACCCCTCATGCCAAGGGCTGTGTGCCAGCACAGGGTCAGCTCTTTGGCTGGAAGAGGCTGCAGGGATGCTCCCGGCTCTGTGGGCAGGAGTGCTTGGGATGAGACACGGGATTCAAGGTGCCTGCACCATGTGTGTGTCCCTGCTGTGGGATGTGGCTGGGTGGGAGGCCGCGGCTCTGGTCTGGGGGCTGCAGGTCTGAGCTTGTGCTGCTGCAGAGGGAAGGAGCCTCAAGACCCTGTGAGCAGGAGGCTGCTCTGCAGAGGTGCCTTCCTCTGCACTGTGGCAGGGAGTCAATCCCCTCCCTGTGCCCACTTTGCCCCATGGGTGCTGCTTATGGCATGGCAGAGCTTTCTGCCAGCTGCTGGCCCTGACTTGCTCAGGAAAGACACGTTTCCAGCCAGATCTGAGCTATAACCTTTATGTAACACAAGGGAATGTGCTCAGAAAGAGCACCTCCTATTGTAACCTGTGAAGGGTTCATATGGTGCAAACTCGGGCTGATTAGAAACTAAACCCTGGTGTTTTGCTGTGGACTTTTGGGAGCAGCAGGTGCTGTCCTCAGACCCGTGTGGCTGAGGATGACCCACGAGTTGCTGCACTTGCACGGCAGAGGCTTGATGGTGTCACCGCTGTGGGGCTGCACTTGGTGGCCCTGGCCACCCCCTCCCTCTCACGGCTGCCAGACAGAGGGATGGGCTACTACTGCGGTGAGCCCTGACAGCCCAAGGGGTAGTGTAAGGGACATGAGGTGATGGGGACATCACTGAATGAACCATTCTGGTACACGTAGAGAAATGCTTCCTAACGGAAAAGATGGATTGCTACTGGGAACGCTTTCTCCTAAGCCACATTCAAAGCCAAGCACAAATTGAACCTGGATGACTTCTCGAGAAAACCTGCCTTTGGAGGAGTGGCTGGGCTGCTGGCCAGCTGGCTGCTGGGGCTGGCACGCTCTGGGCTGCGATTG
>NW_009723791.1:25565-32744 GCF_000703405.1 Apaloderma vittatum | reverse complement strand
CTGCCGGTCCCTGTTCAGTGGGTGAGAGCAGGACCCCTGTGCTTTGAACCTGCAGCATTGAGTGTGTCTTCGTCCCTGCCAGCTCCTGGTGCAGCTCGCTTCCCATCCGTGATGGGTGATCAACAGGGACTCCGCAGCAGCCGAATCGGGCATTCAGATAGTATAAAGGAACTGGCTGTTTTCTCACCGTGTGCTGGTGCTGTATTTTTGATTATGTCGTTAATCACTCTGGTGTGGTGACATGGGGTCTGGAAGTATCCTGAACTCCTCGCAAGCCACCACACCTCAGATGGCAGTACTTGGTGAAGATGGATAATCTCTTGCAGCCTTCCCTTTGATTTACCTCACCCACAGCTTGCCCTGTTTGCCTGCCCCAAGAGGTCTGGGCTTTGGAAGGAAACCTGTGTAAGGACATGGCAGGGACATGTCCCTGGGCCAGACAGGGTGTCTGGTGGCTGCTCAAAGCCTCAGAAATCCAATTCCACCCAAGTGCCCCAGCACACGTTAGTGAACATGTGCTTGTCAGTTCTCTTTTATTTAGTGTGTGTTTCTGTGTAGAGAGAGTTGTGAGTGTGAGGCAAATCCTCTACCAGAGGGTTCATGGGATGCCATTTATTTTGAATAATCTACAGAAAGTCAAAGGAAGTTGTATGTTAAGAGTAATTTCATGAATTTAAGATGTAGTGTCCCATCTGCTTTAGTTCGGATGCTGAATAGAAAGGAATGAAGTGTAATTTGTCAGGCTCTTGTGTAACTGCTGTGTTGCCATTAAAAGAATACGATCTTACAAAAGAGGTAGGATGCTAAATCCAGCAGAGTAATTAAGCTACTCATCTAATTGAAAGTTCTATGATTTATTGAGCCATAAACCCCAATTCTTTCCACTTACTGACCAGGACCTACGATATATGCTATTACCTGATGGATTCTCATTTCCAGCTGGGCAATATGCTCCTTAAAAACAGTGTTAAAAATGTCACCAAGGAAGGCATCCTTCATACTCGATAAGTGATTTAGCCCCATCTGAAGTGTGCAGCACATCAGAGTTATTCCTGCAAAGGACCACAGGATCCTGTAATGGATGCGAGTGCTGGCACCTGCAGGAGCAGAGCTGCTTGGGGCAGGATATGGAGGCCAGAGGTGGTGGCAGATGTTCAGCAGATGGTTTGTAGTGATCATAGGGGAGGTAAAGGTGCAACCACCCTCTTGCATAGCAACTGGTAAGGAATGAATGCTTCTGCTGGTCACCAAAGCCTGCCATGGGGCTGGTGGGGCAAGGGCAGCTTGCTCTTGGAGGGGTGGGTGTGATGACTGTCCAGCCCTGGGACACTGGGGACAGAGGTGCTCTTGGTCACTCATGGACCCCATGACTCAGTTGCACCAGAAGCTTATTCAGCACCATGGAGTCATTTCTTTGAAATGTTGCTAGGCTGGCATGTGGGACTGTGATGCTCCCTTGCCTGTGCTGCTGTCCCCAGCTCCAGAGAGGTCTCATCCTGGGAACATCCATGGGACCCTGGTCCCACCATTGCTGGGAGTATCCACAGGCTCTCCAGCCCTGCATCGCAGCTCTGCTGGGAGCAGTCGAGGCGTCTCTGCACTACCTCCACCTTCCTGTCCTTGCTTTTTCTGGCTCTTTGGCCCTCAGCCCTTGGTTCCCTGGGGCTGCTGGTGCCTCTGCAGCTCCTGGCTCCTTGGAAGGGCTCTCAATGGGTAGGGTGAGCTCATGCTCCTCCCTAGGGAGCACCGATGTGAGCGCTGGCCAGAAGCCTGTGTCAGGAGGAGCAGGACCTGGGTGAAGAGAGGTAATTGATGTCTGAGGGTATTTCCAACCTCCAAATATTTTAGCTGGAGGGTTTCCCATGCTGGATACGAATGTGTGTCTGGAATAGTAATGACGGATGGCGCTTGTTGGGATGGGTGGATTTGAAAGGCTGTGTTCTGTTGCATGACACTTGTGCATGGAAACTCACCTATGAATGTCCGAGTCTGGATAGAGCTGATACAGTGAATGGGATAAAATGGAAATAGGGGAGAACTAAAGCAGCTGAGAGTCAGGTGATGACATGCAATGTTCTTCTCTTAGCCATTCATCTGGACAGCGAGCCTTTGGAGTTTGGTTTTCCTCTTGACTGTAGATGCAATGAACTCTTAAAACCTCACAGCATCCTCAGTCTCCTTGGTTAATGCAGCACCTCTGGAGCGCTGTTCTTTGTAATTCCTCCCCCTGTCAATTAGGAATTTCTTAGGCCATCTTTTCCTTAACCTGTACCAATTGCCTTAATTGACTTCCGCCTTAATTGGTAACAAATCATTTCCACAGAGCCCTTGTAATTCTTTTAAATCGATCAGTTCAACATTCCTGTGGGACCACGCCTGAGCTGCTGGGCAGGGCTCCACGAGTTGGGCAGAAGTTGCTGGTGCCTCACCCAACGTCCCCAGTGGGTGAGCAGGGCTGACCCCTGTGGGGAAGCTGGCCCATGGGAGGGTGGGGAGAGCAGGACAGACGATGAAGAGAAGGGAGCAGGAGTGTGTTTTTCTGACCAGCCTGTCTTCACATCTCTAGAACAGACACAGCAAGGGTTGTGCACGGTGCTGTTCCTGCTTACTGCAACACAGGAAGCTCATCTGCTGCCCTCCTGTTGTTCTTTCCAACCCCAGAGTCTTGTCAGGTCTGATGCTGGCCAATACTGTTCCGTTACTATTGCTCATGTTTAGCTGAGGGTTGATGCTAGTTCCCAAAACCATAGGGGAATATGCGGTCCCTGATGCTTCAGGCAAAGTCTGTTGACGGAGGCTGAGACTAATGTAGTTTTTAGGGCTGGTTTGCCTTCCCTGCCATAAGTGAGATCTTTCTGTCGACATTGACCCTGTCCCGTTACTTCTGGGGAGCACCTGAAGCCATGCTGATGCCAGCTGGGAAGAATGAGACATCCTGTATTGCAACCAGCAAGGAGGCTGGGGAAAAATGCTCCTGAGCTGGGGGCCCTGCCATGGAAAAATGTCTTTCAGAGCAGCTCACAAAGCTCAGGCTGCTCTGCTTATCACAAAGCAGACTGAGAGCTGATTTAATGGGAGGGTGTAAGTACTTCCACAGTGGTGGGGATTAACTGCTGGAAGGAAAGTCCAAGTGAAGTGGCAGATGCTCCAAACGGACATCTTCAAACGAAGATTAATGCTTCTCTGAAGGGTGTCTTGGCCAAAGAAGCTATTTGGCTCTGTACAGGGCAAACTGATTAAAACAGAAAAGCTTGTGGTATGTTGGAAATGAGACGGTGTGATCTGCTGATGCCTTCTGGCATAAATTTCTAGGAGCCTATGAAAGCGCATCTCACATCAGTGTTCAAAACCATTAGCTGCTGTCCTCTGGTTGGTGCCACAGAGGTGGCTGAGTTTACCCTGTCATCTTTTTTTCTCCAGACACTGAAGTTGCATCCGGTACAGAACACCTTTAAATAATGGCAAGAAGATAACACAGCACATGACAAAGTCAGGCATGAAATCCCAATGCACACTGTAAATCAAGGAAAAAGGATCTTGGAACACCAACACTCCCTTTGATGTACTTGTGGGGTGTGTAATTAGCTGTAACCAGAATGTTATTTGATCTTCAATGTTGAAAATCACAATTTGTTTTCCTATGCATACGTATGAATACACTTACAGCATTTCTTTGTGCGAGTAATTTCTCTGGGAGCTACAGCTGACCTCCCAGAATACCCAGACAAAAAAACAGAGGCTGCCCATATGAAATGGAAAGATCTTTTGTTCATGAGAGAGGTTCTGCTTTGGTGTGATGAACAGGAGGGTTGGGTTTTACAGGTAATGGAAGTGTTGGACCCCAGGCTGCTCCGTAGTGGACCTGTCCCCACAGAGCAGCTCAGCCCTTTGGCACCGAGCTTTGACATCGGGCCAGGGCAGAGCCCTGTGGCCAAGCACGGGGGTCTTGCCCCTTGGAGATGTGCAAGGCTCGCCTCGTGGGTGAGAAAGAAAACTCTGTGGCATTGCCTCTTCCAAAGGGAGATGAAATCCTTAGTAACTGGCCAAAGCGTTGGTCCTTGGGAGAGCTCCCTTTTTGGCCTCAGCAGATGGGATCCTGTGGTTCGGCTGAGAAGAGCCCAGCCCCAGATGCATCCCCCTTGGTGTGTCTGAATGAGCAGCCGCAGGGCAAGTGCATGTGGGTAATAACATTAGCTGGTCTGTGAGAGTGGGGTTTGCTTGTGCCTGGTGCCATTGGCCTCGTTGCCACTTCCTTATTTATCCGATTTCTGAAGCAATTAGACCAGCTCAGCATGTTTGCACTGGCTGGGTGCTAGCGGCGCCTTCCCCGGCGTTGGGGTGCGTGGTGCTGACTCTTGTTACCAGCGGCTGTGCAGGGTTAGTCATGCTCCTCCAGCGCGCCAGGCGTGTTTCGGCTGGATGCTCTCCTCCCAGCCCTTAACTCTTTCCTTGGTAGGGAGAGGGGCTGCTGGTGGACGGCTGCTCCAGGTGCTCGCCCTGTGGTCCCCAAGCCAAGCGAGGCACAGGTTGCGGTGCAGAGCAGGGCTGTGCTGAGCAGGGGTGGGGAAACGCTGTGCTGTGACCTGGGTGAGGAGACCATCCAGACCCCTTGGAGGGGGTCCTGAGTGCAAGCACTCCTGGGGTACAGTGGGATGGGCTCTTGGCTCTGGGCTTGCCCAAGCTATGTGGCATGTGCCATGGTCCTGGGGCTGAGTGCTCACAGCCATCTCCTGCCCCAGCTCCCCTCTCCCTCCTGCCTGTGCTGAGCAGACTGAGAGCTGAGGCAAAGCAAGGCTCAAGCTGGAAACCTGGCATAACAAGGGGTTTTCTTCCCCTGTTTTGAAGTACTTAAGCCTGTCATTGCGCCAGACTGAATCCCCTCATCCCCTCCTGCACAGCCCTGCTCGTGCAGCTCTGTGGCTGCTCAGGAGAGCACAGATGAGAACGATCCCTGGGTGCTGCCTCCTGTTTGCCACCCAAGGGGCTGGGGGCTCGTTGGGCAGCAGAGTCCTTCGAGCTGCTTTCTGGCTGTTGAGGGTTTGGAGGTGTAATTTCACCTGCAATGGTGGTGAAAGGCTTGGGGCTTGCAGCTGAAAGCATCCTCAACTCTTCTGGGCTTGTCTGTACCTCGTAGGCAGAACTGAATCATTTGAAGGGAATTTGCTGTGAGGACAAGAAGTGTCCAACACCTTCCATCTTGCAGAGCTGCCCACCTCTAAAGCCAATGAATTTTCTTGTGTGAGTTGTCCAGATTGGTGCCAGCACATCCAGTTTCCTTGGAAAATGCTTTGAAAAGGAGTCAGGAAGGACCTCCTTGATTAGAGGAGCAGCCCTCGACCCGCTTTCCATGAGTTCTGCTTTGGCACCCAGCAGCCTCCTGACAAAGCGTGCGTATCCTCTGCAAGGAAAGGGAGGCCTCTCCCTCTCTCTCTCTCCCCATCGCAGGGATGACTCATGGTATCAAAATAACTGGCAATGGGAAGGTTTGAGAAAACAATCCCTCTGAAGTGTTTTCTCTGCCACCACTGGAGCAGTCCCCAGCAGGAGCCTCCACTCTCAGGAGTCAAAGGCAGGGGCCAAACTGGAAGCTGCACTCCCAGCCAGCAATAATACAGATGGAAATGCCAAGAGCAGCTTTGCAGTCCTGCTGCCATGAGGTGTGACAGAGAGTCCAGAAAGATGAATAATCACCTCTTGAGGGACCACAGAAGCAAACCTGGGAGGATGAGCCCCTACGAACAGACACCCAGCCCCGCTGGGCTGTTCTGCCCTGCCTGGAGCACGTTGCTGGTGCTCAGGGGACTGTGAGCAGGTACTTGAGGAGCCTCTGGAGGGATTCTCAGTTAGCGGAGGTGACAGATGAACCTTCTGCTGGGTGCCAAATCACCGCTCTGTGACCTCTGAGGATGGCCATGTATTGCATCCTGCTACAGCCTTTCCAAAGCTGAGGAGGAAGACTCGGCACTGTCCTAGTTGCGAGACAATAACTGTGTGTGCTCTTAAAAAGCTTTCCTGATTCAGCAGCACTTTAAATCCAAGAGACAATCGGAGTTTGACTTGGCTGAGTTACAAGGGCCATTTCCTTTCTGATTAGCTCCGTTGTTGCTCGGCTTCCCTTCCTTTCCATCCATATCTTTGGTCATGGACGTCTAGGTCTGAGGCCATTTTGGGGATTTTGTGGAGCTCGTAGGAATGTGTTAGATGGAACACAGAACCTGAGCCATAATTAGTGTTTGTTGGCATTGTTTTGCTAAATATTTGGTAGGTTTCAAAGACCTGCCACATCTGCCTTCCTGTGGTGGAAAGGGAGTCTCCCAAGGGTTGGGGTGTTCAGAGGCAGCTCTGAGGACCAAGGTGATTGCTGGATGCAACCAGCCCTCAGCTGAAGCCTTGGGGCAGTCAGCTCGCTCTGCCCTTGCTGCTCTGCTGTGGTTGGTTTGCATTTGCTAGATTCTAGGACTGTTTCCAGTAAAAAATCGATCATAACGCTTGCAAGATGAGCTTGGTACTTATGGCTGCTCTGCCATCCCCTAATCTGGATTTGCCTGCTCCTGCTCTGTCCTTGAAAACCTGAAGAGGGCTTTGCCTCTTGGGCTCCCACCACAGCCTGCCTCATGGTGCAAAGTGTTTGGCAGGCAGGGACCTGGGAGGAAAGAGGAATAATTAATACGAGAAGCTGGGGGGATGCATGAACTACACGAGCCCTCTGCTTTTCTCTTTTCCTTTTTTTGAGCATTGTCC
Organism: Apaloderma vittatum; assembly: GCF_000703405.1. NCBI lineage: Eukaryota > Metazoa > Chordata > Aves > Trogoniformes > Trogonidae > Apaloderma > Apaloderma vittatum. The sequence goes on along the minus strand of NW_009723791.1, from coordinate 26,003 downwards.
CTGCTGATGGGTAAAGGGGCAGGCCTGGAAACCTCCCCCAGCCCCGGGGAAGAGATTTGCTGCTGAAGTGCAGGACTTCATAGTTTTATAAGTGGTGATTCCTGGCTTAGGAAGGAAAATGGAGATTCAGGATTTAGGGTGGGGAGAATCTTAGAAGGCCCATGAGGTTTTCCCCATTCTGATGCCCCAGAAGAAGCTTTGCTGGGGCAGGTTTTGGATGTTGGTAGATGTGTGGAAGTATGGCTCCTTCCCCCTGCATGCAGGCAGTATGAGCCAGCCTCTGTGTCACCATCCCTGCTCCGCTGCTGCTCCTTGTGGTGCAAGGGCTGGGTTTGGCTTCACCAGCCTGGGAGCCTGGCGTGCTGTGGGAACTGGGGCTGCCTCTGGGACGGGAGCTTGGTCAGAGCCCCTCTCTGTGCTCGGCTTTCAGTGCTGCGG
>NW_009723791.1:22601-25552 GCF_000703405.1 Apaloderma vittatum | reverse complement strand
CGCATCGTTCCCCCCAGCCCCCGCCACTGATTGATGGCTCTGGCTCAAGTTGTGAGGAGGGCAAGAGCTCATTTGCTAGTTCTGTCATGGAAACTGCTTAAAGATCCCCAAGACTTTGATGTACCGCACATGAGTGAGAAGGGGTGCTGTGGTGTGACAGTTGGGGACAATCCTTGTCTCTGGGGCTCGCTTTACTGCAGCTCAGCCTGGGCATGCTGCAGGAGCAGGGTGGTGGAAGCTGCAGGGTCTGAAAGAAACAATTTGTGATAAGGCAAGTCCCGACCTGAACTTGTGCCCAGCGCTTTCAATGAGAAGGGATCAAACCTGCTCGGTGGTGTGAGAAACCTCGGCTGACTTCCTTGTTTAGTTTTCCCACAGCCCTGCGCTTCCTGCTCGCCCCGGCGCTGGAAGTACCAAGATAGCATGGGGGGGGGGGGGGCGAGGTGGGGGGGATTCTGTGCTGGTGGGATTTCTGTCCGGGAGGAGCAGGATGTGCCAGCCATCCCCTGGGGCATCCAAGGGTCCAGGGGGGCCCATGAGCATGGGAAGGGCTTGGGGAGGCTGCTTCTGGAGCTGGGGAGGTGACCTCCTCCCTGGGGCTGCGTCCAGGATCAGATCCTGTCCAGGTGATAAAGCCGAGTGAGGGCCACAGGATACCTGGGGGATGGGGGCTGCTGCTCTGGGTATGGGAGTTAATTTTCAGGATTATGCTCCCCGCCCTGCAGGAGGGTGTGCAGTGCCTCCGTGAACTGAGATTACTGGAGGGAAAAGGGTGGGACGTGAGTCTGGCTCTTCCTCCCCCTCCCCAGGTCAGGGGCTGTAAATTGGCGCAGCCTTTCTGGGCATAAGGAAAAATACCAGTAGCCTGCCAAGGAAAACAATAGGTCTTTCCACTGTTGAGCCACGTCCAGACAGTCTGGGCCTGTGTCCAGCTCTGAGCTGGCGCTCGGCTCAGCCTCCCCTTGCCGGAGCTTTAATAGGAGGGAAAGGAGAAGCAGCAGAGAGTAATGAAACAGAGGAATGTCTGTGACATTTTTCTAAAAAGGAAAAATGTGGAGTTTCCAGTCAAACCGAAAGACTTATTGGGTTCGCTGGGAGGCTAAGTCCAGCTCCTTAGGACAAACTGCTAGATAAGGAAAACAATTTAGTCCCAAGTAATATTCACTTCAGGATGGCGCAGGCTCTGCCGGAATCTGTTTTGACTTCACTCCGTTCATTGATTTTTCTTCCCAGCTCCCCAGCACATGCTGCCAGGTGCTGGTGCCCCGAACCACGGCCGCTGATGTGGGACCCCTGGGACCTGCTGTGGTGCAACCGCAGCCCAGTCCTTCCCCCAGTGTGGGAAGCCCCAAAACCCAACTCGACGATGGCACAGCCTCAGCTGGGTGAGTGGCGGCAGGCAGGAGGTGGCCCAGACCCTCTGCTGAAAGCACCAGCCCGGTGTGGCTTGATCTGAGCACCACGGACCAGCAGAAGCTGTTGGGAAGAGCTCCAGGGGTCCAGGTGCTGCTTGAAGCAGGGCAGGGAAAATGAGGCAGTGTCACTCTGGAGGCTGGAGAGGTGGCAGCCTGGATCTTGGCAAATGACAGCAGATGTGTGGGGGAAATTCTAGAAGAAAAGTCAATTCCTCCTTTTAAAATGAGAGTCACTTGTATGATCATAGAATCATGGAGTGGCTTAGGTTGGCGGGGACAGAGATAATCTAATCCAACCCCCCTGCCATGGGCACGATTTTGCCTTTTCCTCCTGCAGTGGGGGGTGCAGGGTCACCCCTGTTCCAGGCCTGCAGCTGTCCCCAGCTGACAGAGTCGGTCTTTGGAGTGATGGTTATTAATCTGCTGAGTGTGTGTTGGCTGGCTCCATGTGCCCCAGCGTGGAGCAGGGGGATGATGCTCCTGACTGCACTCTGACTCTGATCCACCCTGTACTGGGAGAAGGCAGGGAGAAAGCTGTGCCTTTGCAAGGGAGCAGCGATGCTGCTGGTGGGGAGCTTGGGGTGAGAGGAACAGAGTCTGATCCAGCCTAGTAGTGTCTGCAGAGGTTATATCCTTAAGATAGTTCTCCATCCATACCGTTAACCTCGCTTGCTCTGACTGGAGGAGTACTGCAGGGCTCCGGGAAGGCAAACAGGCTTGAGCGGTGTTAGACCTGGGAGTAAGTGACAAGACCACTAAATCTGGGGTTTATGAGTGCAAAGTGCTGTCTGCTGCTCCAGCTGCCTTTGTGCTGCTGGCACCCCGAGCGTCTGGTGTTTCTGGGTTGCTCGCTGCAGCCTCTCCCCTTGTGCTCGGCACTGCCCGAGGTGTCCGATCCTCAGCTGGCCAAAAGCCACCGGTGCTGGGAGGACTATCAGTCTCCTGTGGTCTGCTGATAAGGAGGGTTTTATAACATGCTCACCAGGTTAGTGCAAGGCTCAGTGTGGTTCTATGTATTTTATTTAGGACCTGGCAAGTTTTCCCTGCTGTTAACTCATCTGGGGATCTTTTACACAACAGCTTTGCAGCTGTGGCTGGCACACGGTGCTGCGTGGAGGGGGCACAGAGGGTGAACAGGTCCCACGCTCGGGGGAGATCCTGTCCGTTTGGGAGAACAGAGGGCAGGCAGGAGCAGAAGCTTAGAGTTCCTTGCAGGAACAAACAGTTAATTACAACACTGGTGAGATACCACGTGCACTTTCCCTCACTGATCTGACAGTGTTGTGCTGAGCAGGGACAGGGAGCTCTTGATGCGGGAAGAAACATATGAGTAGTCCAGCGTGATCAGATTGTGGGCCAGATTTGGAAATGTAATGCAGTTGGTGCTGTGTATTTCAATTTTTTTGAAGGTGTTTGACATCTTGCCTAGAGAACCTGTAGCTAATGGCGTGTTATATGGATTAAAAATTGGCTTAATGACAAATTCCAAGGTATGGTCCTTAATGGCAGTGTTGCTTCCTGCGGCATTTCTGAGGA
>NW_009723791.1:15920-22570 GCF_000703405.1 Apaloderma vittatum | reverse complement strand
ATATGATTTAATGTGTGATTTAACAACCGTGTCGATGAAAACCTTTGCTGGTAGTGTCTGCAGGTGACATAGGGGTTGGTATTGTTGTACGCAGTGAGGGAAGAGTGGGAATCTCCTCATTCAGTGGTCACAATCCAACACAATGCATCACTGTGAAGCTAAATGTGGGGTAACTCCCCACCCCCAAAAAAAATGAGGTGAGGATCCCCAGCCCCTGGAGACAGGTGACCCCCGACAGGCATGAGGTAATGGCAGCTGCTGCCTGCGGGGCTGGCCCCCAGTGCAGGGATTGGCACCAGATGGGGGGCGGGCAGGGGCAGCGGCAGCCTGAGCTGTCAGTAGCAATTCGGGACTTGGGCTCAGGCTGAGGATGTGTGTGAGGAGAGGCCGTCTTCATTTGCTCTCGCTTTCTTTCATGACTCCCTCTTGCCAGGACTTGTATTTGCAAATCATGTTCTCGATGACAAATGGATGCACATCACCAACACCCTGCAAACAAGACAGGGCTGTAGATAAGAGCCGGTACCCTGTGCGGAGACACTGATCCCCTGATACCGGCCTCTCCATGCATCAGACCCCATCCTTTTCACAAGGCAATCACTCAATCCAACGATTACTCTGTCTACATCACTCCTTCCCACATCAGCACTGGTTTCAGGAGAAAACCCAGCATGAGAAATGGTTCTTGTACCACAGAAGGAGTTGAAGCTGGGGTTAGTGCTGGCAGTGAGGGCTTCCGTCTCCTGGCCAGGCTTGACCCTGGTTATTTGGTGTTGTACCTTCCCACCCCTCAGAATCACCCCTGCCCATCTGGGGCTTCTCTGTGGATTTACACGGTATTTAGATGAAGCTTCCCAACATGTGGCTGAATTTTGGATTTTATTCCTTTACAAAGCCAGTCACCAGGTGACATTTTTGCCAGTCAGGCGTGGTGAAATTCTCAGTATTTCCAAAGCCCAGAACATGTAGATGGGTGAAACACCTCCCTTGGGCAGGGGAAGTGCTCTCCATGCCTTCCACCCGTGCTCCTGGGCTGGAGAGGCAGCTCTGAAGCCGGATCCCTGGTTCGAGGAGTCCCTCGTTGCCTGCAGCAGAGAGGAGCAGGGCTGGCTTCACAGCCTCCATCAGCTGGAGGGCCAGAGAGGAAGATCTGAGAGTGACAATATTCCCTCTGAGGGCAATTACTCTCAACAGGCAACAGCTACAGCACAATTTCTGGCACCTCAAACCCTGCTCTTCCTCCCCGGATTGCGTGGAGAGTCAGTCTGAAGCAGAAAGTGAACTCCCTTGCTGGAAGCCCGTGTAGCCTCAGTGATAGCTACAGGGATCTCATCAAGCAGGAATTTCTTGGCAGGGGATAGGACCTGTCTGCCATATGGTTTCCATGTTCAGAGCAGAAGGTGATCTGTGGAAGTGGAAGGAAAAAAAAAACATCTGAACTTCTGTGGTTGATTTTTCACTTGAGACTAATTGTTCAGCGAGGGATTGGGGACAGGGCTGACCCTCAGCCCGCTGCAACTCCCAGAGCGTTTCCTTTTTCTCAGGATCTCCTCCACAAAGTATTTTTATTGTCAAGAGATTTTACGTTTTGACAGCTCTGATATCTGTTTGAAGGGCTAGACAATAAAAAGTGAAACTCTCCAGAGTGTAGAAAGTACAAATAATTGTCACGTCCTGCCTGGCTCCAGCCTCCTGCTGCCCTCACTGCCTGCGCCGGCTGTGGGAGCAGCTCATCCCTTGACAGTGCGTCGTCCAAAGGGAGAGCCTTGGCTGGTTGTTGTGTGGTGTTGTCTTTGGGGCTGCGTCTGTCTTTGAAAAGCCTGTTTTCTCTCTGGAGAAGGGAAGGAGAAAATCTGGGTAAAGCCCGTTGTGATGAGATGCCTTGTGATATGGCCCGTTCTGCCACCTCCTCTTTCCAACATCCTGTTCTGCAGCCTGAGGAGGGGGAACACGCGTGGTGACTGCGTTAGAGGGTTTTTGTGCTCTCTCACCTTTCTCCTGAACCTGGTGGGAAGCGCCTAGAGCGTGTTCCTGGGTGCTGGTACTACTTTCCAAATGCTATGGCTATCTAACTAGATAGCTGAAGGAATCTGATCTGCCTCCCTTAACTGCCTGTCACAGCAAAATGCCCGTTTACTTAAAATTTGAGCCTGGAATGAAGCTTCTATTATGCGGAAAATGCTGGAAGTGTGGCAATTGCTCAGCTGAAGTGCCGGGAGTGCTCGGCAGCAGCGGAGGGCTGTTGTTCCGTGCTGGGGACAGAGGACTGTGGCTGATCCCTGGGGGGGGTCTCGGTGCAGTGGCGGATCTGGGGAGCCGGTGTTGGGAGTGAGGTCCGTGTGGACCTGTCGTGCCGTCAAGGGATGCTGTGGGAGAGAGAGGCGAGCATGTGTAAAACTGAGTCCGAGGGCTTGGGCTCGGCAACACACTCCTCTGCCTGAATTAAAATTAATTATGTTCTGGGAGGGCCTGGTTTGCAAGCTGCAGCTTCCAACAGGCAGCAACAAAGAAGTATAGATGGCTAAGCAGAAACGTCTCCTCTGTTCCTGAGAGACAAAGACTCTTGCTACTCTTGAACAAATATTTAGGCTGTTTCTGCAGCCAAAATCATCACAAGTGTCCAGGATGCATGTGACCCACAGTGTCCTCAGATCTAAAGTCCTGGGAGGGCAGCTCGGAGCCTGGCCGGGGCACCAGCGGGGAGGGAGCGCAGAGCCTGCCGGGGAGTGGCGCGTCGTGGGTGAAGCGATGTGTCGGAGCCTGGAGGTGACCCTGGGGTCTAGCAGTACCTGTGGCCCTATGGCCACCCCCTGGGCAGGGCCAGCCTGGCGAGCAGCCGGCCCATGGTTGTCTGCAGGCGGCAGCAGAAGCCGGCGACACCTTGCGTGGGGCAGCTGCTCTGGGCAGGTGCCAGCTCCCACTCACTGCCTCGAAAAGCAGCCTCGTCCCTTCGAGCGCCCCTGGAGAGGGTGGGCTGTGCCTCTTCTTCCTGACATCCCCTGAGCCGGCGATGGCTGATCTGTCTCATGCCCCTTCCACGGAAAATGAATCACCCTTCACTTGGGAAGTTTGTGCTTGTTCTCATAAACAAAACGCCACAACTGGTGCGTGGCTGCTGAGCTCCGGGGCTCTGCCTTGTGGGCTGGGGTGCGGCGACGTAGTGACACCGTGCTGGGGTTCCCGCACGATGGCAGATCCCCCGGCCCCCATGCGCGGCAGGCAAAGTGGCATCGCCCGTCTGTTTCTAAATGCCTCCTTCCCATCCTGATGGAAATGTTGCTAATCAGAAATAACTAAGGAGAGCCAAATAAAGAGCAGTTGGTGTATTTGAATTCTTTCGACGTCTCTGCAGTGTTTCTGTAGAGGCACAGAGTGTTTTAAAACATGAAATGTAACATCAAAACAGTAAAAGTAGATCAGAATGTTCTGTCTTGAGCTTCAGACAATACCCTGGAAATTTCCAAGTCCTTCCTGTTTGTCCCGCTGCTCTCTGGACTCCTCCGTTTGCCATCCTTCTGCTGTTTACAATGGCAAAGCTATTTGGTTTTTCCTACTCGCAGGCATCGATCTGGAGGCACTTAGCGCGTTTTGCTTCTGATAAAGTAGCCTCCCTCCAGAAGTTTCCTAGTCCGCTCAGGCAAAGTGGAAACATTCTGATGGCTTTGGGCGCTGCCCCTGTCCCCAAGGAGGAGGGACCCTCCGGCCCCCTGGGCGCTCGTCCCTTCTCACGAGGAGCTCTGGGCTCCCGCCAGAGCTCGGCTCCTGTCGGTCAAGCTGAGGACCCAGAACCTCTCAAGACTCGAGGTCAGATGAAAGCAGAGCTCCCTCCTCCTCCTCCTCCTCTCGCTCTAGTTCTGGCAGGCAGATTCCATCACTGCACAAATATTTTGGCAATCGGCAATAATGGGAAAGGAAATGCAGAAACGTCCAGTCCGTCAGGAGCTCTCGAAACTAGGACGCCTTGAGCGGAGCGAGCCGGGGAGCGGCTGCGCTGGGCTTGGCCTCGCTGGCCCCGTGGCAGCAGCTTTTCCTGTGCCATCCCGCAGAAAAGCCTCGCTGCGGCCGACCCGCCCGCTCCGGGGTGTTTATTGCCTCGGAAGCGCAGCAGCGTGTGGTTCGTAACAAGGGGCTGCTCCCCACGGCAGGGTTTTATGCTCTAAGTGGTTACAGCAGTGGGGGATGGTGTGGGTGTTCAGGCTGTACACCGCAGGATATCTGCCAGTAAAGAGGTTGGGTCCCACCAATTCTCTAAGAGGACTAAAATGTGCAGCAGTCCAAAAACACCTTGACAATTTTTTTCTTTTTCTTTTTTTTTTTTTTCCTTGAAAATAGTTCAGCTGCTGGAAGTGAGGAAAAGAAAAGAAAATGGTGAAGCTTCTCACTCATGATTCTTTGAAGTTAGGAGGGATAACTCCCAGGTCTTCGGGACCCCTGGTCCGAGTCCCGACGCGCTCATTGCCCAGCAGCAGGTGGGGCTGGGGGTGACGACCCAAACCTGCCCCGAGAGCAGGGCAGCATCCCTGGTGGTGCTGGGAGTGGGTGCTGTGACACTGCACAATAATATTCATTTTTCCTGCTGTGAGGAGCTGTATTCTTGTATTTCTTGCTATTTTGGTATTCATTTCAGTTTTTATCATTTTAAGGTTCATGCGTTTCTAATTGTTATGAATACCATGCTAAAATTAATAGTTCTATGGTTGGTTTATTACATTTAGAAAAATTATGTGCATGTAATGTTTGCCAAGAAAAGACACAGCAGAGACTTTAATCATGTAAAGATGATAATTTAGTTGTTACACTTGTTGAAATGATGGGATTAATTTTTTAAAAGTTTGCAAACTAGGGGAGAAATGTAAAACATTAATTTAGTTAGACAAGCGAGCCAGAGAGCAAGTGATCCTCCCAGGCCAGCGAAGGAACACTGCTGTTGCGGCGGGGGGGAACGTGGCACTGGACAATCTTATAATTGTGGGAGTTTTTATTATTCAGGCGAGATGCTCCTTGACTTTTTCTGATGAACTCAGAAAACTGTAGAACTGCAGAGCCCTGGGGGTCTCCCTCCTGTGTCTGTGGTTCCTACCAAAGAGATCATGGGGAGAACAAAAAATACCTCGCAAATCACAAATTCTGCATCTAGATTCAACACTTTTGGTACCAGAAAAAAGCCTGTGACGCCAGCCCCTCGTCTCCAGGATGGACACAGTGGCTGCTGGGGAGCGGAGGGGCAGCGCCTTGGGCTGGGGGGTCTGGGGAGAAGGGGGAGCAGGCGGGGAGCCCAGCAAGGGTCCCGCAGCCGAGCTCAGAGCTGCTGCCTGTGCGCGGGTTTGCCTTCGCTGTACCGGGAACCGGCACTTTTTTCACACTTACTGGAGGAAATCTGCTCGTAACTTCGGCATTAATTCTGCAGAGCGTTTCGCAGCAGATTGTCAGGAAAGAAAAGAGAAATGTAGAAGAAGTCTTGTTTACTATAGATGATGATGTGGCAAAATAACTCAGCAGCTAGTTCTCAGGAGTTTATGACAATAATCATGAATATGTTTTATAAATGTGTAGCAATGTGAGTGGACTCAATTCTGGCTGAATTTAAATAATATGGCTTTGTGCAGCAAAGCCTAAATCAAATGGCTGTAATTTATGCTGAAATGTACTACGGGATGCATTTATTCACAAGTATGTGCTGATTGTAGCATTGTGCCTGATTTATGGTGTTTTACTTTTTCATATGAAAATCCCTACCAAAAATAATATTTAAAGTCTCCCTTTATTTACAGAGCCCCAGCGGTTTCTGTAGGCACCGCGGCAGAGGATCACTTAGCTTTCTCCTCCGGTTCCTCAGCAGCCAGTTGGTGGCCGGTGGCTGGATGTGGCTCGCGGAACGAGAGGAGTGATGCGCACACGTTGCCCTCCTGCTTTAATGCAGCAAGTGGCTGGCGTGTTTGGAGCCTGATTGAGATTAGTAAGAGCCAAGTGAATTAAAACCATTCCCCCTCCGTCTATGTGATGGTGGGTATTGGAAGTAGGTCACGGGAGAAGTGGACTTTATGCCTCGCCTCTGTGTTTTGGTTGGCGACTGATGGTAATTTGGACAAGGAAGGCATATGGGTGCATTTAGAGTACGGGGCTGTAAACTCCAAGGATTCGCGTCTGCGAGCTCTTTTCTGACGCGCGAGCGGGCTGAGATCCGATCGCCTCTGACATCCTCGCTGATTTTCCGTGCGGCAGACTGGCCAGCGATCCCGCAAGACCGACGCGCGGCTCCTGCACCTTTCAGATCTCATTAAACCGGACCCTTCACGGTCCTGCCGCAGGGCCAGGGCTGGTTGCGGGCTGCCCACCTGCCCCCCGGGCACCACGGAGCACTGCTCCCTCCTGGTGGGACCTGGCTGTGCCGGCCGCTCGGCTGTGCCTCTGCCCTGCGCCAGGAGAGCTGGGCATCCCTGTCTGGGCATCCCTGGCTGGGGAGCCGCATGTGGCCAGTGGCTGGGAGAATTAATGATTGCACTCGGTGATCTTGAAGGCTTCTTCCAACCAAAGACATTCTGTGTGTCCCCCTTGTCGGCAGTCTGTATCTTTAATTGCCGAGCCAGTTGAGCAAGGCTCTGCAAAGCCGTGCCAGCAGGATGGGGGAGAATGCTCATGGGGAGCTCCCT
>NW_009723791.1:436-15906 GCF_000703405.1 Apaloderma vittatum | reverse complement strand
CTGATGGCACTTGCCACCTCTGTGCCCACCCTTGTCACCCGCCGGCCTGCGGGCCCCACGTAGGGTCTTTGGTAGCCGTTCACTAGGGACAAGGGGCCCATGTACAGAGCCCCCGAGTGGCGCTGGGCATACGGGGAGCTGGGCAGTGCTCTAAGGGCAGCTCTGAGGGGTCAGCTCCTCATGTGGTCCAGCGGGACCCTGTGGCCCAACCTATGTCCTGTGCCTGCAGTGCTGTAATGGGGTGTGACGATGCCCTCAGGCACAACTGAGCCTAGAACCTTCACTTATCGTCCCTACCAAAGGCGAAGGGCAGCCCCGAGCACCCTTTTCTGTGCTTAATTTTCTGGAAATTGTAGACGAGGTTTCTGTAGTCAAGCAAATGGAAAGGTTTGGGTAATCCTGGCCATGTAGAGTTACCTCGAGAAAGCGCCATAGAAAAATACATAATTCAGAGACTAAAAGAAAGATTTATTTAAGCATTTGAAATCCCTAAATAAATCATTTCATCTCATAATAGCTCCCAAACCATCCTGGGGGTGTGCACATCCATTAGGAGAGAGTTAAGATCCAGCAGTACTTCGTCCTGGGTTAAAATTAGTTGTGCTGAAAGTTTATCAGTGATTTATTCTGCAGAGTGACTCTATTTGTAATTCTCCTTCCTGAAAGTTTCAGCACCATTGTTTTTAAAGATAAGAGCTTGTTGTAGCAACCCCTGTCCCTAAACACTTGGAAATTCTTATTTAAATAAACATGCAACTTGCAAGCAACATGCAGCTTAAATGTGTATTTTATTAAAAGCTGGCAGAGCCAGAGCCTCCCGGCTTTCTTGCCAATGTTTGGGATACAGTAGCATTTTTACTCTGTGGTAATAAATTTCTGTAGAATGAAGGGCCATAATATTTGCCATTTTTAGGGGAAACTCTGCTTAGTTAGGCGCAGAGATGGAAAATATTCCTAATAAATAGGACACTGAATGAAGCAGGTAAATATTTGGGTTGTTAACACCGTGGCTGCCTCACACAGGGCTAAAGCTCTCGCCATCTTCGGAAGGAGAAAAGGAGACATTTCCCAGCACTTCCAAAGAGAGGCCTCATGGCGAGTCCTCTGAAAAGCGATTGCTTTCAAACTTGCTCAAAACGAAGCGGAATTGCCTCTTGCCCCTTGCCCATACTCGTCAGTACAGGACGGACCAGGCGAAACACCCGCGGTTTTCCTTTGTGCGACTTCAGTGGCAAGGTTTCGGTCAAATATTGTGCAGGAAGCACGTTAGCTGGATTTTAGCACCGAGCTCCGCCGGCCAGCCTGTGTCCTGCAGCAACCTCGCCACCTCTGGCCCATCCGTTCACGGCTGCCTTGCGCTGACCCGTCTTTCATGAAGAAAGGGAACTTGTAGTGCTGTCTTTAAGTTAGTCTTTTCTAATTAGCCCACTATTAATTAAGGGCCTCTAACGTTATCATGTGAAAATTAGCTGGCAAACCAGGCTGCTATTATCCCGAATTTGCGGAATTAAACTGAATTCCAAAATAACTTCTTCATTAATAAGTTTGATTTTCCAGACATTACACAGAAACACTGGTGATTAGCAGAAGTGTGATGTGTTCTCATTCAGAGTATCCCTAATTAGCAGCAATTTAGTTATTAACTCTTTGGTTCAAGTGAGCAGGGATAGAACTGAGGAGCGTCAACGTCTCTTTGCACGGGAGCGTTCGGTCACCGCTTTTTGGTCTCGTGCCCCGGGGAGGATATTTGTCAGCCCAGGCCCTGGGTTTGCTGTGGCGATCTGTGGGAAAGGCACTCTGCTCATACAGGCAGAGCGTCGGGAGGACGAGCTGCTGGCGAGGAGACGCTGCCCCGTGCCAGGGAAATCTTGGGAAGGGGCTGGGAAGCGCTGGTGCTGCCAGGGCTGAGGCACTGCCCGCTTCACTCCTAACTCGGCGAGTCTGAGCGGGCAGGAAGCTGGCCCTCCGCCTGGGAGGATTTGTCACAAGATTAAAGAATTAATGAGAAAATACAATATATTAAAGAATGAGAGATTTTGCTAACCTCTTACCTTGTCTTAGCCTTAATTGCCTTTAAAAATCATAGATTTTTAGTGAATTACCATTGACTTTTCCCAATACCTTTTATTTCTGCAGAAGCCAGATAAATTGCAGTGAGGGGTGATGGTTCAAAGGGACCCGGGAGATCTATGAGGTGGGCAGGATCATCAGCATCACCCCGGGGGTCCCACTCCTCCTCGATGCTGCAGCGCTTTGCTGCTCCTCTCTGCCTGCCCAGGCACTCAGCTCAACCCGAGCACGGTGGCACTCGCTTGGCGGTGACACAGCGTCTGGGCTGTATTTCGTATCCTAAATCTGACACTTTGGGACTTCTGGAGCTGGTGTAGGAGAGGGCTGGAAGCTCTGTGGTACCCTGCAGCCCGGCTGCGCTGGGCACCAACACAGCCACGGCCTGACAGGGGGCCCCCGCGCCTGCTGCCCAGCCCCGGCTCCCAAGAGCTGCCGGGGCACAGGGGTCCCTGGGGCTCTGGGCAGCTGGGCCAAGAGCTGGGGCCTGTTTGCCGCTACTGTCCCCCTTCGCCATGGTGACACCACCTCCCCAGGCTCGCATGCCAAGGCAGGGCAGGTTACTGTGGCCCCAGAGAGTGGCATGGGGCCAGCACAGGGACATGTGGGGCTGGCAGTGACCGGTCCTGGCCTAACTGAGCCCAAGCCTGCGACCAGGTCCCGCCACTGGCTCCACCGAGCACCACCACTGTGCAGCGTCCCCACGCTGAGGTTTGGTTTTTATCGATCCAGAAAGGAAGACCGCTGCTATGGCAACACAGTTGTCATCTCGGGGTTTTCCAGCAGTGGTGGCAGGGGCTCAGCCCAGGCCTGTCCTCTGAGCCCTGCAAACCCACCCTGTGACATCCGAAAGTGCGGGGTCTGGCTGGTGAGAGCCCCTCAGGGCTGCTCCCATCCAAACCGGCGTGGCTGGGCAGGCAGCACGGCCGTTCGAGCATGAGGAGCAGCAACGCCGGCAATCCCTAGGGCGAGCTCGACCGCAGGGTGAGAAGGAACAACAGGATTTCTCTGAGCCGCTGGTCCGTATTAACAGGTTTTTATTCAAAGTTCACCTTAGAGTCATAGAATCACTCAAACTGGAAAAGACCTTTAAGATCGTTGAGTCCAACTGCTTAGAAACAAGCAGCATTGGGAAATTCAGTGGGGCAGGTCCAGATAGATAGAGAGCATGAAAGATTCTTTATAAAGACTTTTTGGTGGCAATCAATACTGCTCCGGGTTACAGCCATGTCCTTCCAAACTATTCCTTGTTCATTTTTCTGCTTCTGCTAATTTGACCAAAATTTAAACTACCAGGGAGGGACTTGGGTATTTTAAAGATGCTGCACCCCATTTCAAAGACTAGGCCTGGTGATTAATCTTTTCATCTGATGCCTTCCACTGGTGATGGGATTTTATTGCCGAACCATAGCATCCAGCAGTACCAGCATTTATTTGTGTTGTTCTGATGTTGTAAGGACAAGGGACGTGTAGTGGGAATGACGGAGAGGGAGCAGAAGGTGCAAGGAAGCACTGGAATACGGGTCACGGTGTCAGGCTGTGTGCTCAGCCTTGCTGCTACACCATGTGTGAATTTCACAAAAAATTGCAGAAATTAAAGAAGAGTGTTCCCATGGCTTTTGCAGCAGTAACGAGGAGATTCTGCCTGCAGGACAAACAGCATGGGAAAATGCAGGGAGGCATCTGCAAATGTATGGAGCTGTGAGAAGAGCTGGCACTGCTGGCTCCTGGGCGGTGAGTGAAGATCTTGCGGAGAGGGATCATTTGGCTGTGAACAGCCCTGGAAGTGTTCAGTAAACATTTCTCATTTTCATTGTAGTTTTGAGAAATATGTCATTACCATACAGCACAAAACGCAGCCTCTCTGAGGAGGATGTTCGCTGTCAGACCTTGGAAAGGCCTCTGAGGTTGGACCTTTAAAGGTCCGGCTAATATATGCACTTGAGCATTTTAAAAGGGCAGCATAACTTCCTTCCTGGACTGTGAACAGTAACTTTGCATACTTTTTTGGTGCATTCAGGACATTTTGGGGGCGAAAATTTGTGCAAGAATTGGCAAAAGATGAGGAGGGCGAGCTGAACTGCTAGAGGTTTGTCTGCCGACAGTCTCGGGCAAAATTGCTGACAGGCTGAATGAAAGGCGTTAAAAAAACCTCTTGAGAAAACAGCCTGGATTTCACATTTCAGTGAGGGTTTACACCTGGCTGGTATGTAAGGGAGATGCTGTGGTGATGGGGAGTGGAATGAGACCGTTGCTGTAGGGGATGAGCAGAGTGGGAAGTGACCGGGAGTGGGGCTGGCGTCTGCGCATGTAGGGGCCACGGATTGCTCCACGGGGTCCGCAGGAGAGGCACGGGCTGTATCCAGGTTGTGTCAGAGGTGTGCTGTAAGGATAGATATCAGCAGCTCTGTTAGATTGTTCAGAAAAAGGCGTGCAGGGGCAGGTGAGGAGTCTCCAGGTTTCCTTCTGGGGAACAGAGTCCTTATCACAGAGGAGTCCTGTTGAAACTTCAAGCACAGGCACGGGATTTATATCAGGAACTGACACAGAAAAGCCCTCAGGTCTGATCTCCTGCTTAACACAGGCCAGATGAGTGTGAGGATCCCTCCGGCCCTAAATGTATGATCTGTTATTAGAAAACACCTGGCAGCTTGACTGGCATCAGTGGGAAGGGACGGGGGTAGGAGTGTTTCTGAACTGAAGCTCCGCTCCCAGTGCCGAGCACAGGGGTAGCCCCAGGCAAAGAGTAACCTCAGAGTTTACTAACCTCACAGACAGGCACGTACTCTGCCCAAAGCACGGCTGCTCCCGCGACGACTAGCAACACGCGTTTGATTGCAGCCAGTGTGAATGTGTGGCTGCCTACCTGATGGCTTGCCCGGCTCCCCACCTGGGGAGTCTCGTGGCCACATGCCCAGACAGCCTGCCAGGGGGCTGCACTCCTCAGGGCCCCCAGGTAGCATCTCCAGAAACACCTCTCTTGCTGTGCTGTGCACGGCCCTCCCGGCAGCAGAACTTCTAGTTCCTGCTAGGTATTCATGGTGGCTGCCTGGAAAGCCTCGCTCATAATGGGATCATTTTCCTGCAAGCTGTTTCAGAAGACATCACCTAGCCAGTCATATTTCTGTGCAGCATCTGTCAGGCTTCTGCACTTCAGCAAGCTTCAGACAGGACCATTTATAGTTTCAATAATGCTTCATTCAGAGACAGGTTATGATAACTTCCATCTCTCTGTTTTGCAGATATGATGTAATTTGAACATGTCTATGGAAGTTTGAATGAAGGAATTGTCTTGTGTGTATGATGAATATTCTAATTGGGAATAATATTCAATAAAGGCCAAGACAGGTACTTTCTCCTTCTTGGGATTTCTAATTGCCGATGTGTGACCGGAATTTGTATGTTCCCTTAAACATCTTTCCGGTGATTTCCCAGATTTATTACTGTTCCATACCACTGAAAATTTGCATAAAAAGCATTTAAATTAGCCTTTGCATTGGTATTTGATATAAGGCGGATCTTGCTACCACATGCAAATTCCATATGCAAAGAAGGCACCAGTCAGAGGGCAACTGAAATTTTACTCTGGCTTTGGAAATACCTCAGCTCCCTGTGTCTGAGGGGTTCAGAATTGTCCTGATGTAGTGGTTACTCCTGACACCTTTCTGGCTTGCTTAGACGCCTGGATGATTGCAGAAATCCTTCTGTGGTGCCCAGACTTAGGCATCAGAGGCAAGTGAAAGTGTTTTGGAGTACAAAAAGGAGATTCAGAGATCTGCTAACAGTGCTGCCTGCCTCAGATGCAGGAGAAGAGGCAAACCCCACTTCCATCCTCAGAAGGGGTGACCCAAAAAGCCTGTCCTGGAAACATCTAGCACCATACTGGGAACAGTTGGAAAAGGGCAGTGGATTTTAGCAGTCTGGATTTTGCCTGTCTGAGACCCTGTTTCCTTCAGCTTTTCATCCTTCCTGCTTACCTCTGTTCTTTGGGAAATGCTGCCGTGCAAGGACAGCAGAGATGGTGATGGTAGTAGCCCTGTCCTGTTTGTCCTCCTCATGGCCCTGTCCCATCAGAGAGCCCTGGCTCCCTTCTCCATGCTGCTCCTTGCTTGAGCTATATAGAAGCCTGGACTGGATCCTCTTTTTCTCGGGTTTCCTGGCCTCCTTTTTCTCCACCCTCTTGGTTTCCCCTGTTTCTCTGGCTGTTTTCTTCATTTGCAAACCTGGGGTTTGTAGTTTTTCCCAGCACTCTTCCAGTTCGCCTGACAATTCTGCTGACTGTGCAGGCGAGCTCGGGGCTCCCAGCAGACCACCTGGGAAACAGGAAGCACTCTGAGGCTCTGGATTAACTGAAAGACCATACTTGGGTTCCCCCTTGACTTCTCCATTTCCATCTCCTGGTCTGATTTTTGGGCCTTTAGTCCTAGCAGTCGTAATCGTGCTCACACATGGAAGTGGCTTGAGGCGAGCTGGAAAGCCCCGCACAGCAAAGAGTAAGTGCATCTTCCTCTGGAAGAGCCTGACATGTGTGTGCAGGCTGTCGTGCAAATCTTCCCACTTTGCTGGTATCTGATTTGACAAAAGCTCAGCTTTCTGAGGCCCTGCAGAGCAGGGGTAGAGTTCACGAGGCAGCTCTCCCCTGTGGCCTCTAACCTGCTCTGGGTCTGGCCCCTCGTCCCTCCTTGTCACTTCTCAGTTTTACTTGCAGTGTTTTGCCCAGGTGGGCAAGGAGCGAAGTTGTGCACAAATGCCAGCAGTGTGCCTGTAGATCTGGGAAGGTCTCCCAAGTCCCAATTGAATTATAAACCCAGGATTTTCCATATGCTGAGGATCTGACAAAACACCTCTGGTGTCACATCGTTCTGTAGACGGGAGCCTCTGGCCCGGGAGACAGATGATGGGGGCACCAGCTGGCACCCACCAGCCTGTGAGACCTCCCTGCGGCTGCTTGTCCTCCTATGTGAGCTGGGCGCTCAGCCGCTCTGTGTCCCCATCCCTGTCCACGGTGCATGTGTGTGCCGCCGCTGCCGCCACTGTGAGGATAAAACCCCTTCCCCTGCAGGGCTGAGGTGCTGGGGAGCTGCCTTCTTGTCTGCAACGTGGAGCTGGTCGCACTGCTTCTGAAATGCTGCCCTCCCGGAGTGGTGGCTGGAAGTGCTCGGTGCAAAATGAAGCATAATTTAGACTGAGAGTGAGGGACAGGGAGGAACGCCTGGGCCGTGTACAGACATTTCTGCAGCAAGAGCACCTTCTGTGTGGTTCTAGGTGGGATCTTGGGTGAGATGTCTGTGGCACGTATCCTCTGGCTGTGCATCACTGACTGGTCTGGTTCTGATGAGTTCGAGTCAAGAGCAGGAGACTCTTCCCAAGAACTGTCTCCAGCCAAGGTCTCCACCGGAGCTGCACGAGCCCGCCTGGGGGAGACGGGCTGGGGGCCGTGCCACAGCCCGGCCAGGGTGCCTGCACACTCCCCACTCGAAGCCCCGGAAACAAGTTAATGAGCGGTAATTGGAGCACTCGAAGGAGTAGGATTTCTTGATCATGTGTGCATTAAAGGGAAATGAAGCAAAGCACAAATCAAGTCAAACATGTTGCCGTCCTGCGAGAAGTGTGCGAGGGCTAAAGGGTGCCGAGGCGCCGGCTCCGGTGAGAGGAGATGGCCCTCTTTCCCATTCATGTATTTTGTATTATAAAATGACTGCAGTTGTCATAGCAACATAAAGGGAGCAGATCTCATTACTGAGGCCTGGCCACATTATTTTCTCCAAGGAATTTCTTCTTTTCATTATTTTTCTCCAAAGGTCAGTTATCCTCTGAGGCGGGGTGGGAGATTCTGTGAAAGGTGAAGCATATTCATGGCAGAATTCCCCTGGTGGAATTTACAATCATTTTGCTTTTTTATACTTGTGGAAAGATTTCTTTTAGTATAACATTTTCTTTTAACCCTTTCTGTGTGAAGCCTGGCTGCTCTGCACATCAAACTGGGCTGGTGACTAAGAAGCTTTGCACAGGGATTTTCTGCAGAAAGCGGAGAATTAATGTCAAATCATGCTTTTCTTATAATATAAATCAAAGCATGTCATGCCGCATGCAAACCTTTCTCTGACTTTTTGTTTGCCTTTAGCAGATGCACAAACTGTAAGAACTATTTCAAACTTTGTTCTGAATCTGTTTCTTTTCCTTTCGGGAAGCTGCTGCTGCTGGCTGTGACCCAGGCGCGTCCCGGCGAGCGGGCGCTGACCCTCACACCCACAGGGGAGACAAAGGGTCTGTTTGCAAACCACATCTCTTTGCCTGATCCATCACTTTGAGTATTTGGACGCTCAGCTGAGCTGGAGATGCAGGAAAATACAAGCACAAACACGGCGTGGGCCAGCGTGACCCCTGGGAGCGCAGCACGATGAGGGGCCCCGGTGCACGGGTCGGCAGCGCCGGTGTCGTGTGTAGGGGTAATGTGACCTGTCTGGAGGGCTGTTTCATCCGGTCCAGAATTTCATACAAACACCCTGGTTCCTTTTCAGAGAAATATTTCCCATTACCTTGTTGCTAAAGCTTTTAAACAAGCATTCCGAGCGTAGCTGCCAACACATATTTTCTATATATAATCTACAGGAGGAATGATAATGCCCAGCCAAAGAGTGAGGAATGCAAATTGTGCCTCGGTGGTGTTATAAGCCATGAGGTAAGGTAAAAGACCTCTCTGGCTCTCCAGTACATTGCTGAGGACGTTGCCAAGGATCAACTTTTTCCAGCTTTGCAGATTTTTTGAGGATCACTTGTGCTGAGATGCAAGAGAAACAGAACCAGAGGCACTGAAGGGCAGCCTAGTTCTGGATGTCCTTAGCGGATGCAGAGACCCTCAACATCTCAAAAAGTTTCGTAAGAGGATGTGTGTGTCTTTGTGCACATAGCTCTATAAAAATACTGGTTTGTATTTCTGTTCACATGTATTTGCAAATAATTGTGTGATTTTACATACATAGGGGGTCCTGAATTCCACTCACGCCTGTGTCATGTGCGCTGTGTTGGTAGCACACGGTTGAAGGGAAGGGATCTCTGGTCTCCAGTGTGCAGGAGGTTGGCCCATCGAGCTATATGGCATGGTCTTAAAGAAGTAATTAAGTTTCATATCCTGCTGTTATTTTTAATTTCTTTCATTTAACATGAGGAATCTTAACAGTCCTAACGTAATACCGAAACAGCATGGAAATCCATCACATCTCTTCCCCATTATGAAGAGGAAAGTGGAAGGAAATAGCAGTAAGCAGGAGAGGCTGTGGAAAGCATATGGCCATCAAGTCTTTACTCGTTAGTGGAAATCTGCCTGAAAATGGGATCACTTTTTGCTATAAACCTCGATCATGCCAAAAGCCAGGATTTCCCAGAATGACTTCTTTGTGTGCAGCAGAGCCCCGGAGCGCATATTCAGCAGGCTGCCAGGGAGCTGGGCAGAAGACAGGTCTGCGAGGGCAGGAGAGCCTCGCGGGTGGGGTGGATGTGGTGGAAGGACGTGGGGGAGCGCTGCGTGGGACTCCCTGCCAGGGGCACAGGCTAGGTAGGACCGGGGAGCCTCACTGCTCTTACGAGCTCTGCCTTCAGCTGCTTGGGGCACAAAATCCTCCCCTTTGAGCTTGGGATGGGGCTCGTCGATCTCCCCTTTGCGATTTTCACAAAGAGATACTCAGTGCTGCCCAAGCCCCTGATCCACAGAGCACCAACGCTGCCACCCTAGTGGGGACGGCGGCCTCGGTGAGAGGGGCCACAAGTGGTGCCGTGCCTGGAGGCTCAGCAGCAACAAATCAGCTGCTGGAAGCTCCCAGGTTCTCTTGTGAAGTCTCTGTCCCCATATGCCTCCTGAAAGGTTTCCTTGGCATTGCTCTGAGCAGGCTGGAGCTGTCGGGAGCGGGCTGCTCCATAGGTGAGGAGAAGGGGCCGTGTGCCCTCCAATGCTGAGCAGCTGAGCAGAGGGCAGGGCAGGGTGGAGGAGTGAGTAGCAATGACCAAGCCTTAAGGTGTCTTTTAAAAATTAATGAATGCTAATGAATCCTCCTGGCTGTAAAAATAATAATAATGCCTGGCCATTTCACAGCACTTGTCATCAACAGTGCTCCTAATAATTTAGCATATATGTCAATATTGTCTGCAGCAGCGGCAAAGCCATTACCACAGCCAGTGCTGGTACACGCGTTGCGACTTCGATTTAGAGGTCCGTTTTCTGTAAATCACATTTTGCATGCAAAATGAGTATTTGCATATGCAAATGAGCAGGCATCTAAGTGGCCGTGTGTGCCTGCTAGTATCTACTTTGCATGTTCGCTCATGGTAACCATGCTTGGTGAACAAGAGCACGTGAATTTGCTTGTAGTGACCATGGCACACCACGGCAGCAGAGGAAAACTGAGTAAATCAAAATGTGACTTGGTTTTAAAATGGTTTAGGAAGCCCTAGGTATTATTTTAAAAAACGATCAACTGAGAGCTATTCCGCGCCGGCAGGCTTCAGTTAGCACGCGGGAGCACAACGCCCCGTCAGAAATCCCAGCAAAGCCAGGATTTGTAATGAACACATACATTCCAGCTGAACTCTGGCATTGCAGATGCCGTGAGAATTAAGTTGATCTGCCAGGTGATCTAGCTGTGCAGCGTTTCACTTCGTATTCATCACAGGCTGAACAGCTGCTTAATTTTAATTGCCTGCTGCAGCAGGTAGATGGTGTCACATCACACGCACTTCAGAGCGAGGCAGAATCCTTGGAATATCTTATGAACACAGGTTATTATAGGGCTTTTAACTGTGCATTTAGCAGTGGTAGATGTAAAGCTTTTAGCTTGCACTCCTGTTTATTAATTAATAAAGGGCTCTGTTCTGACATTACTTACGTCCTCCTGTGTCTCTTGTTTTAGATGCGGGTCTCATTTAAAATGACAAGTAGCCCAATGCACTTCTCGTGAAAATCACTTAAAGCTGGCAGCCTCCCTTTCGGACGCGTGCCAGGATTCACACTGCTGTCTCTTCTTTGGCACACTCTCGTCAGGACCCCTCGTCAGCTTGACTCTTGCAGGTGGCACGGGGCGGGAGGGATGCCATGCCGGTGTGGCCGGGCAAAGCCAAAGCCACTGCCCTGCTTGGCACAAGGAAAGCTCTTCTCTCGAGGCGCTGCCATGGGCAGCGAGGCTGAGGCTTCGCTGGGAGGCTGGTCATGCCTCGTCTTCTTCCCAGGGAGACGAGGTGCTCTGCCCCAGGTTTACATCTGACGTTTTCGTCCGCCCTCATGGCGAGAGGTGCCCCTGCACCTCCTGCAGCAGCAGCTGTCCTCCGCGCTGCGGAACCTGCTTCTGACTCACTTTAGGCACAGACTGCTCTGCTCATGCCTGTCTCCTTTGCAGCCTTTTCTTTTTCTTTATTCCCCCCCACACTGGCTTGTAGTGGGCTGATAACTTACAACAGAAACAGGTTCTTCCGATTAGGATCCGTTCAGGTGTTTTTGTATCTTTAGCTCTAATTTGGATGACAAATCCCCAATAGCTGTGATAGTGAGAAGGAAAACGTGTACCAGTAGTTAAGGCAGAATGAAGTGGTGTGATAACGTGGTGTTTGTACTTATTGCAAACATGTGCTGAAAGGAGAGAGACTCTTTGCCTCCAAGCCCCTCTGGGCCACTCTCCCATCCTCTTGCTGCGAGTATCTGCAAGTGGGCGAGGCGTGAACCCGCCTGGAGCCGGAGCTGCAGCTGTGGGTGTTATCCCATCCCAGACGCTTCTGTTTAAAAAAAGGTGCAGGAGAAATGTTCCAGGCTTGTGCTGTGTCTCCTGTGCCCTTTGTACCTCCAGCCTCAGAGGAGCTGAAGGGAGCTCAGGGCTGGCAAGCTCGTTCTTACTCTGGTGCCAGGGGTCTGCCGTGCGGCTGATGCCAGAGCAGTCACTGGCCTCTTCCTCTTCTCCAGCTTGTGCAGGCTGGGGGGGAATTGCTAGGCACCAAATCTCTGGTCCTGGAAGCAGTGGCTCAACCTCATTTGGCAGCTGATGCGTCAGTCCGGCCAGGATTAGCATTCCTCCAAGGTGCAGCAAACGTTAAGCAGATGTATCGATAGTAAAAATATTTTTGTTGTGGATGTTGAAGGTTTGTTTTCATTAAGTATTCTGGAAATGTTGCTCTTTGTGCCTGAGTATTTGGGTTATGGAGCATGCTGCAAGCTCTGAAATTTGCTTTTTTATTTAAGTTTTTTCTGACTTGAAAGGCTGGTTTTTATAACAGGTCAATTTCAGACCATTTGATATTGATATATGAAGATCCTCAGGGATTATTGTAATGCATTTTTCATCCTGCTGTGATAGTATCGTATAAGGAAAATGGGACTGACTGTTAAGTACAAATTGAAAAAGACATGGTCATTTAAGATAACTCCTTATCTGTATACAAGGAAATGGTATCAGGGAAATAGACCACCAGTTGACAGAAATAAATTTTGCCTCAGGCTCCTCCTTCTCCTCCCAGCTGCTGAGATTTCCCTTCCCTTCCCTTCCTTTATTCGGTTGCGTTTATCGCCACGTCTCAGCAAGCTGGATGTGAGCCTGGCTAGGCAACCCCCTCGGGTGGGGACAGCCCCAGGGACCCCCCAGTCCGGCTGCAGACCCTGCCCTTGCCCTGACAGCACAGCCGGCGCCGGCGGGCTCCGCTGCTGTTCTTGGGACGAGCTCCTAGAAGGGACACCCAGAATTTATTTGCCTGTGTCTGGATGTGCTGGGGCAAGTGGAGGAACCTAATGAATGATTTCTTTAGTCAAGTGAGAGCTGTTTGTTTTTATAGCCCTTATAAAAAGATAGGAAACAAACTCAATAAGCCAAGTCACACTCAATCCAGTCGTATTTTTTTTTATTCCTGGCATTTTATCTCAGCTCACTCCATTTTAATAAGCTATAAATCAGAGCTTATTATGATGGTGTGAACAGTGTCAATGGGCCCTCTTAGTGCTCCCAGGAATGATGCCGTGCTGCCAGTACCTTTCTGCAGACGGTCTGGCGTTATGCTGGCTGCAGGAGTTTGTTGGAGAGTCTTCCTCACAGAGAGCTGCAAAACCCATTTGAATTTATGATCGTTTTGGAGTCTGAGCAGGAAAAGTGTGTTTTTCCAGATCCTGTGAGGTAATCACAGTGCGATGACATATGTTGCAATTCCCCTTACGCTGCCACACGCTATGCTGAGCGTGATCTCTGCGGCACGCTTTCTCCTCCTCGGCGATTATTATATCCCGTTTGGACTCCGAGCGCTTTGACCATTAGTGGAATGAGGGCGATTACAATTTGGCATAAGGCACTGCAGTCAGAAGCCAATGTTTAGAGACAGTGGTAAAAGAGAACTCCCATAATTGGAGCTGTAGGGCCGAGTTTGCCAGAGTATCTATTGCTGGCACTGGATCCTTCTTGGCGCCGCACCTATTGTAGCTGCACTTTGGCCCACACCTTGTTTCGTACTGAGCCTGCAATTAAAATGCAATCAGTTGTCCCTGTCCAGCCCCTGGGTAGCAGTTGTGCAGCCCAGATTCCTCTCCATGCGCAAGCAGCAATCGAGGTGTCCACAGTT
This sequence comes from Apaloderma vittatum, assembly GCF_000703405.1. NCBI lineage: Eukaryota > Metazoa > Chordata > Aves > Trogoniformes > Trogonidae > Apaloderma > Apaloderma vittatum. The sequence continues at coordinate 2,259 of NW_009723791.1, read as the reverse complement.
CAACACTGCGCGCTTGCTGCAGCTGCCTCTGCCAGGGCACATGTACAAATTCAGATGAGAACTTTTCAAACTTTGATTTAGTGTCGAGGCAGTCTCGAAGCAAAATCCCTGCACTGCAACACAACATGCCTGTCTAACCTCCCAGGGCACTGGGACATTGTGCCTCAGCTCTCAGGTTCCCTTTATGTTATCCCTGGGTGCTCAGCATCCATTGCATTTAGCAATGACCATTTCTTTTTATTATTTTCTTGCTGAATTCATATTTCTGTGTTCCATTTCCCGGTACTGATACCGAGGGACGCAACAGCCTTTCAGTGCTGCTCAGCCCTTCTCGCCTGAGGCAGCACAGCTCTGCAACTGCTGGTGCTGGTGGGAAGGCACACGTGATGAGACTTGGGAAGGAGGGATGGGTGGCATGGAAGAGGTGAGTTGTCGGGGATGAAGGAGATACCTGGGCAGCTGGAAAAATCCTCAGAAAATTCATCTGTCCTGGAAGATGTAAGGTGGCTCTGTCTGCTGTGAAAAGCTTTGTTCCTGGGCAGCAGTGGTGGCATCGTGCCTGGAGCGGGGCCGGCAGTGCAGGCAGCGGTGGTGGGGAGTGTCCGCGCTTGGCGGTGGGGAGGGCACCCTTTGCTTTTTGGAGAACCAGTGTCCTGGCGTCCCATTTAGAGCCCGTACCTGGCAGCACTGTGCCTTTCACCCAGCCGGTTGCTTCATACAACTGACTCAACAGCATGCTTTATAATTAAAATATTATAGCTGGAAATGTTGACTGTCTTCCAAATATGCCAGGAGGCTTCTGTTTGCACGGCTTGAAGTGTGAGCTGGCAGGGAAGGCTGGTGCGGAGCGTTTATCTCGGGCTGCGTATTGTCTCCTGCTCAAACATCTCTAACTCGCACAGCCGTGCTGCGGCTTGTGCAGCCTGTCATTTCCTGCACACCTTGTTGAACTTTGTTTTAAAGCCTTTCTGGCTGACTAATGTCCAGAGAGTGCTCTGATGTGGACTCTTTGGCCTTTCCTTCCAGTTTTTTTTGCTTCATCAGTACGGTCCCGGCTGGTGGCTGGTGGTGGCTGTGGAGTTGCTCAAGGACGAAGGCGCAGGGGTGGGTGCTGTGGGTGAGGTCCCCCGTGCTGTCACCCAGCGCCTCTGTTGCGACCCGAACATCAGCTGAAAACAGAAATGTTTGCAAGGGAGCAACCTATCTCTTTCTTCAGGGGCTGCTTAAGACTGTACAAGGAGATAAGCAAATTATATGGCCTTAAATATCGGTGGGATCTGCGATTCTCCAGGCAGCCATCAAGGCAGGGCTAACAAGGGCACTTTAAAAACGGAAACAGAAGTAACAAAAAAGTACACTTGCTGCCCTTCCAGTCCTGTACTTTTGTTCTATCTTGTACTTACCTATAGTTGATTATCCTTGAGTTTTTTTGTGTTGGTTTTTTTTTTTTTTTTTAGTTTTTCAAAGTGAGATTCTTGTTTTTCTGCTATTGCTAAGGAAACTGAATGTTTTGTCCTGACTGGCCCCTGAGCTCCAGCTCTTATTGCTGTGGTGGGAAAGGCTCTGCACACGGCTCAGTTGCCGAAAGGGAGCCAGGGATGCTGGTGAGCGCAGCCCGGAGCACCGGGCGTGGCACGGCACCGCACGGCATGGCACACGGCAGAGACGTCGGGACAGCCCTGCGACCCTGAGGGGAACCCCGAAACGGGTGACACACAGCCTGGTGGTGCAAAGCAAGGAACAGGCCAAGCGTCCTTGCCCGCGTGTGCAGAGGAGAGGTGGGATGCCGGAGTGTGGTGGCGGACGATGCTTTGTCCACCCGG
>NW_009723791.1:0-292 GCF_000703405.1 Apaloderma vittatum | reverse complement strand
CAGACCTCGCCGGGGCCTGCAGACTGGGGAGATGGGGAGGAGCGCTCGTATGATGGGTCTATTGATTTATCAGCTGTTCCTTGGGGCTGGCAGGAAGGATAATCCTCATTAACACACCCATTATTGCCGCAGCAACTCGGGAAGGAGTTCTGATTTAATTCTGACTGTTGAAAAGAAAAGTGCTTTTGAATTAGTAATGTTTATCTAACACAGAAAACTCCAGGTCACCTGGGATAGTTCACAAGTGGCATCTTGTGTTTCGGAGGGAAGGGAAAAAATGGATTTTAAGAGG
>NW_009723790.1:16555-18105 GCF_000703405.1 Apaloderma vittatum | reverse complement strand
TCAGCAGGAGGATGAGGATGAGTACGGCCACTGCAGCATCATCCCAGAACATTGGGGACCACCAGTCATCTGCGGGGTAGCAGGAGGGCTCTGCACCATCAAACCTGCTCGTGGTGGTTGGGCAAGCCCAAAAGACAGCCCAAAAGATGTAACAAACCATAGGGACACCTGGAGGCATGAGAGCACCACGGGAAAACAAGACCAGCAGCATCCATCAGCTGGTCCTCAGCACCCATCAATCCCCTAATGGCATCCAGCTCCACAGTCCCTGAGACAGGGGGATCGTATTTTCTTTTTGCTGATCACCTCCCATTTATTAATGAGACACCAGTGACAGCTGCCACCACCTCTCGCTTCCAGCCACCCAGCAGCGACCGTCCCAGCGGATAAATCCCAGCCGCACGTACCGAGACCGCTTCGCCGTGATAAATTGCAACCCACAGACGTGATGGGAAAAGGTCTCGACGCTCACCTGGCTTGTGGCGGAGACACCAAGTATAAATCTTTGCTGTGACATAAATGGGATGTTTATCCTTGGCTGGGCTCTCAGGGTCATCAGGCACAAGGAGAATGCAAAACTCAACTGATGGCAGGTAGGGGAGGGGAAGAGGGGGTAAAAAAGCTGCGATGCTGAAGAGGAGGGAAGAGAGGAAATGAGCATCTACAACCAGGAGCCTCATGGTGCAGAAACAGCGATTCAATAAATAATTTTCCAAAAGAGCTTTAGGAAAATCGTGGGGACATCATGAGCATGCTGATCGCCAGGAGGGAGCTCGGAGCCTCACAAACCCTCCCTGACTCTCAGGCAAGCCAGTGGCTTAATAAAAGCAGCCTGTTACGGGGCCAGGAAGCTTAACTGCACCAGCTACCATTGCGATTAAATAGCCTTAATTAAGTAGTTTCCCCAGCAGCTGCTGCTGCGTGGGAAGATGATCATCATCACTCGGCACAACCAGGCTGGGCAGAGCCTTTTCTTGGCACGAGCACGGTCTAGACAAGACAGCCCAGCACCCTGCCCAGCTCCATCTTAAAAGTGACCAGTGTCGGGGACTCCACCATTCTCTGGGGGAGATTATTCCAGCAGTTGATTGTTCACAATGATTGTGAATGATTTTCCTCTTGTGTCCCGTCAGAATGTCCCCAGGAGTAACTTGTACCCGTTACCCTTTGTCTTTTCCATGCGACTCCTTGTAAAAAGGGAGTCTCCTCTTTCTTTGCAGCCACCCTTTAAACAGCAAAACACCATGATAAGGTCTCCCCTAAACCTCCTTACCCCCAGGCTGAACAAACCCCATTCTCTCAGTCTTTCCTCACAGGGCAGGCTTACCAATCCTTGGAGCATCTTTGTGGCCCTTCTCTGGACCCTCTCGAGCCTGTGCACAAGTTTTTTTTCGCACAGTGGGACCCAGTAGCTGGACAGAGCGGGATAAGGATTTCTTCTTCTCTGCTGATGATGCCCAGCAGCCCAGCACGCCGTGGGCTCGCTTTGTCCCAGCAGCACAACGCTCACTCACACCGAGCCACCCATCCACCAGCACCCCCAGGTCCCT
>NW_009723790.1:16220-16463 GCF_000703405.1 Apaloderma vittatum | reverse complement strand
CCGCTGCATCCTCCCCTCGCTCCGGTACCCCGACAGAGCACTGGCACCGAGAGCTTCAGTGGTGGGAAACTCAAGGCAGAGCTGCTCTATCCCCCGCAGGCATGCACGGTTTCCCCCGCAAGCCTCCTCGCTGGAGGTTTTCTAAGGAGCTGCCATTAAATAACTTGGAAAAAAAAAAAACACAGCGATGCCAATCAGCAGCAGGAGATGACGCCTACGGAGGGGGCTCTGATCGGGACTTTC
>NW_009723790.1:15870-16159 GCF_000703405.1 Apaloderma vittatum | reverse complement strand
GGCTCAGCGTGGGTGGCACCAAGGTGGCACGAGGGAGGTCGGTTCTTACCGTCGGGGTCCTGCTCAGCTGGGGGCCTGGCGTCCGCCTGGCCTTGGGGGGCACAAACAGAGCGAGAAGGGGTGAAGCTGCAACCCGCCTGCCCCACCAACACCAACCTGCAAAGTTTTTTCTGCCCCATCAAATTTCTTTTTTTCACTCTTATTTATTCCAGGCTTCTGCATCACCCGGTGCCACCCCAGCTCCCCACCTGGGGCTGCTTGGCTTTCGGATGGCCCCGCCACCCCCACC
>NW_009723790.1:15149-15414 GCF_000703405.1 Apaloderma vittatum | reverse complement strand
ACGTGCCCCCCTGCAGCCCATCCTGCTAATTAATTAACTCCTTGGCTGTCCAGAGAGCCCTAACAGCCTCTTCAACCCCAGACTTTTGTTTTTTGAGACAGAAGCAAAAAAATAAAACAAACTAAAAGATATTTTTTATAGAAAACAAGATCAATCTATAAACCTTGCTGAGCAAGGTTTAACGGTGCTGAAAGCCCCTGGGAGCACCCCACAGCCTGAGACTGGTCCCATTTTGGAGGTCTGGGGTGGGGATGTTGCACATGGA
>NW_009723790.1:14710-15062 GCF_000703405.1 Apaloderma vittatum | reverse complement strand
GGCGTGGGGCCGGCTGTTGGTGGTCTCCACGCCGCACTTGGTGCAGACATTCTGTGGAGAAAAAGTAAAGGACCGGTGGCAAGGTGGGGACGCCGCGGCCACCAACAGCTCCCGCATCACCCCTCGGGAGCACGAGGTTAATGAGAGACGCTCAACAAGAGCTCACCAGCACAAACATCGGGGAATCACAGAAACCCCCCCAAGGTGTCAGCTTGTCCCAGGGATGCTGGCTGTTCGAAATGAGCACCGAGGTGCCTGTTTTTGCACCGGGGTGTGTCTCTGGGGGGGCACTCTGTGCCCGGGGGTGACGCCTCACCTTCTTGCAGTCCTCACAGACGACGCAGGCGGATCC
>NW_009723790.1:947-14677 GCF_000703405.1 Apaloderma vittatum | reverse complement strand
CCCGTCGCCCAGCACGCTCCGGCGCATGTCCTCCAGCCGTGTCATGAGTCGCCTGGCAAAAAGGGGACAGGGGCTGTCGCAGGAAAGGCACCGCCAGGCCGGGGGATGCAGGGCAGGGAGGTCCTGCTCCCAAGGGGCTGCCTTATTCATCCAGCCGCTCCTTTTCCCGGTGCAGCTTCCAGCTGCGGGAATGCAACCAGGGGAGAAGACACACGTCAGTGGACATATCGGAGCATTTTGTTCCCCTATAGGTCTGTAATGCATGACTGATAAATTTCTCTGACACAGCCAGAGAGCGGGAACCAACCTCAGCTCTCCCATGTAAAAATGCATCCAAGTCAGTGCCTTTGCACAAAGCGGTTTGGCAGCAGCGAAGCAGCTTTTTGCCCCAAAACCTTTCCCCACCAGTCCCAGCGATCACCCGCAGACCTGCAAGAGAAGGTCTTGGAAGGGCTCTGGCAGGAAGATTGAATGAATGAATTGTTTTTCTCATTTTTTAACAAAAAGTATTGCATACAGATCACTTTACAGAAAGCTTTAGCCCTTTGAGTAAAATGCAGAAAGGCCACCGGAGAATAGGCTATAAAAACACATCTGTTTACTGCAAGAGGGGGGTGGGGGGGAGGAAAATAACAACAATTGAGCAACTTCTGGGAGGGAAAAAAAAAAAAAGAAAAAAAGAAAGAAAAAACCAGCACTGGCAAAAGCAGTTTGCAAAGGAGGAGTCGGAGCGAGCTGCCTGCCAAGCACCCGAGAGCTGGCGGCGAGTCGTACACTCAGTTAACCCAGAATCCTGGCCCTAAAAATAGCACTAGAAGGGAAAAAAAGGATGCATTATTTATGTCATTCAGCAAGGAAGGAGAAGGAACGAAGCAAGGGAGGCGGAGGAGGAAGAGGAGACCCAAGCCCCCTGCAGAGAGCAGCAGCCCCCTCGCCCCAGGGGCGCTGCCACCCGCTCCCACGGCAGCCTGACCCAGATCTGACAGAATCAGAAAAAAACACTCGATGTTTACGAAGACGTTTTCCCCCCCACTATGTTTGACAACAGCTTCAGATTCGCGGCAGCTCTGAAATCAGTCCCAAGCAATACCAAAGGTCCCCTCCGCAGCAGGTGCCACCACCACGGGTCTCCAGCTGCCCGCGGGACGTGGAAACGCAACGGCGTTATCGCATAGGGGTGTTCGACGAAGGAATAGCAGCAAGAAGGGAGGAAAAAAACCACAGTGGAACACACAGCCTGTTCCAGTTCATAAAATGCCCCGTTGGAGGCTTGGGAGCATCTCAAAGCACTTCACAGCCACCGAGCCCAGCCCAAAGCAGGGACGCTGCTCAGCGTTACCCAGCCAAAGCCCCGATGTTACAACATCTCATTTAGGTCAAAAGACGTCATCCCTGCTAAAACCCACTGGTGAATTCCCCCCGCTCCCCATGCAGGACCTGATCTCCCGGGGCCGGGGGGCTGCCAGCGGGGCTGGTTGTTACTGAACCCCTTCCCAGTGAGGGGCAGCCGGGCTGGGCAGCCAGACGGAGGCGGCGGCAGGAGGAATCGCTGCGACCAGAGCCCCCGTGTCACCAGACGGCAGATGGGCGAGCTCCCAAGTCCCTTCGGTCTTCATTGCCTGGAGTTTCTGCAGTGACACACAGCCACGGGCTCTCTAAACAGAACAACTCTAGTTCTCATCCTTCTGCTGGAAAAAATGGACGTCCCTGGATGGCAGCAGGCAGCTTTAACGCTTTTCCACTTTGCTCCCAAACAGGGAAGCGACTTGCCAGCCTAACTCCTTGCTCCAGCATCATTCCCAGCGATTTCAAGGGAGCTGCATCATCCCATAGAACCTCAGCTGGCAGCGAGCAGAATTCCAATTAAAACCTGGAAACCAGCCGTTCCCCAAACACTTCTTATTCGAACTGAATGAATCACGATACCGTTGTTCCCAGCCCACGTCCCACCACACGCGATGCAGGGTCCCCACCAAGAGCCTCCAACAGCAAAGAAGCGGCAACGTCCAGCTTCTGCGGCGACACCGTGTTCCCACCTCAGTAGGGGGAACGTTTTGGGGGCAAAATCCTTTATTTCCTGAGCAGCGAAGCCCACATGCGAGCCCCCTATCTTCCGCAATCTCCTCCCGCTACGCTGCCAGAGAAGCAGTTGGCAATCTGCAAGCCCAAACAAACTTATTATAAAAACCAGAACAAATGGCACAATCAAAGAGGGGAGGGAGGGTAGAGCCTTTGAATTTCAAGAGATTCATTATTTAGCTGCAAAAATCTTTCCCCCAGTCTGTCATTTACCAGAAGCAGCTCCTTAAGAGGGTTTGGGGGTTTTTTTTAAGTAGAGGAAGAGCTTCTGCAGTCATTACACACACCTGTGGCACCAGTTTCAAACGAAGCACATTTGCCTAATTAAAACATCCATTCAAGCCAGAGAAATCAGGCTTTTTTTTTTTTTTTCTCCCCTACCAATTCAAGCACTGCCATGAGAGGACTGTATAAAAAGTTTAAATTCAAGTCCTGGCATGAACCTGGCAGAAAGTGGGCAGGACCTGGGAATGAGGGTATTGCACTGAGACCCAAGGGCTGGGAACCTCTGGATTAAGGTGATAACTGGGAGCAAAAAGCCCAAATTTCTCTTCTACTCCACCCAGCACTGCCCTTACATGCATGCTGGAATCCTCCGTATGTGCTCTTCTCCCACCGGTATCCAGAGGGATGCCCTGCTCTCACCCAAGGAAGAAGCTTTTTTGCCTTCCCAAAAGATTCTCTCTCCCTCTCCACTAGACACCATTCATTTCTGATTATTTTTTTTTTAAAATCACACATCAACCAGCCATCCAGTTCACCGCCCTCCCTCGCACGTCTCTAGGGCTACAGCAGCATCCTCCTCCCTGTCGCGGGTGCGCTTCAAAGGCCTCCGTAAGACTAACTTCAAAGAGCAGGAAATACGCCTTAAATTGTTAAAATAGGAGAAAAAAAACCCCAACACTGAGAGGATTAATTGAAGCTGGTGGCAGGGAGCTGGCTAAACCCAGCACCAGGGAGAGCATCTCTGCTCCCGGAGCCAGCCCTGAGGAGGGGAGGAGCATCCATCATCTGCTGCAGAAATAGGTATTAGTCACCGATGGGAACGAGATATAAGAACGGGGTGATACGCTGCATCTGCAAAGCTCAACACACACCTGGGCTGATAACAGCAATAAAACACCCCCCGAGAATGTAACACCTGCCTGGCCCCCCATAAATATGGTTTAGGAGAGCAGCGGCGAGGGCTCCAGGAGACCTCCCGGGCAGGGGAAAAACCTCTGAGCATCTCCCAGGATTTCAGGCTGGAGGAGGGTCCCTCTGGATCCCAGAGAGGATGGAAACCTGTGGCGCATCAGCATTTTCCTCTGGTGCCCTCCTCCCCCAGAGCAGGACGGTCACTGGCGTTAAGCGTTGAAGGCGTAACGGCGGGGCGGGCAGGCAAAAGCTTGCTGCGTTGAAATACTCATCGCCGCTCTGCAGGACTGAGTGGCTGAAGATGTGCCTAATGGGTTTGAAATCACACCGGGGAGGACATTTAATGACAAAGTGCTGCATGGGGTGGGAGAGGGAGCTGACCCACAAGGAAGGACACTGGCCTCACACGGGAATGGACTCAGGAAAAAAAAAAAAATTTAAAACACAAAAGAGGTCACCAAGTGCCTCCAGAATTAAGCACTGACTTGCTTCCGTGGGGAAATCATGTGCCTTAAAGGGCTGAATATTAAATTAAGGCTAATTTTAATGGCATAAAAGAGACAAGAAAAGAAGCCGAGCTATGGATTAAAGAAAACATAATTAAAATCAGGAGGAAAAATTAGAAGCAATTTTCTTCCCTTACAAGCACACAAGTAACTAAAGGTAAAGCAGCATTTGAGCTTTTGCAGGTCAACTTTCCAAGCTTGTCCTCCACTGAGAGCCCTGGCTACGGGGGAAGATGCCCGAGGAGACCACGGGGACACATTTCCAAGGGTCCTGTTTCGTGTTGCTGCATCACTCCAGGTACCCACTGCCCCCTGAGAAGTGTTGCTATTTTGCAGGCTCATCCCAATCTCAGAAATCAGGAGGGTTTCAGAGGGGAAATTAAAAATAATAATAAAAAATTCAAACAGCACACGAGCTGTCTCCTGGCCATGAATTAACCTCAGTTCTCCTAAAAGCTAGTACCTCAGGTGACATTTCTCTCTGCCCCCAGCAACTGCCCTGCCCTTCCTGGCCCCTATTTTTATTTTTGTGTTGTCTGAACACGAGGAAGAAAATACAAGAGTGCGGTCCCTGGAGAGCATCCCTGCTGCTGGCCACCGAGGTTAATGACTTAATCCCCTGTGACTTGAGCCATCTGCTCCAGCACTCTGCATGTGTCAGCCCAGCAATCAGCAGCCAAATTCAAATGCGATCCTGCTCGATAGCTGGTCCTCTCGGAGGAAAGGTGAGAAGCTGGGACCCACAGGCAGACAGGCAAAGCATCACATTTTTATGAAGGGAAGGGAATAGCTGGTCCCACGGCCAGATCCAGGAGCGATGAGTCCCGACACCCCCAGCAGACCCGGCTCCATGCTGCAAGGTGCTCACCAAAAACAGCAATTTTAACTTTGGGCGGTTTAAGCTATTTCCTTTGATGCCGACAGCACGATGGACCTAATTAGGCAGCGGGGAAGGCTCGGTGGGTTATTGATGACACCCAATTACAGGTACATAACGGAGCCAGTTAGTGCCTGCAGGTGCTCCTGCATCACTTAGGAGGAACAGGCAGCTCATGGACCGCAGCTGGAGCATCATCATCACCATCACCAGACACGGGACCCTCCGAGCTCAAGCCTAAGCTGAGTGGGAAAGGAGAAAGGACGAGAATGGAGCCATCCCTGCTGCAGGTCCACTTTGCTCTCCTACCCCTTGCCTGCCAGCTTTCAGCCCCTGTGCCCCTAAACCAGCACAAGGGACTATCCTGCAGTTGGAAAGCCCTCATGCCCGATGCTGTTGAAGATGATTTCAGCTCCTATTATCCTTCTCTGTGCTAAGAGACAATGACCCAGACAAAAAAAAACCCAAAACCCCAAACCGACACACCACAGTGTCCCTGTCCTACAGCCCTCATCAGCATCCAGATCACACACCCCGTGGGCCTCCATCCACCCCCACGGCTAAAAATACTCTTTCGCTAGATTAGTTTGAGCTGGGCTTGACACCAAGTCCAATTCCACAGACACCTTTTCAACAAGCAGCATCGATTTGTTCCTACCCTGCCCCAGCTGGCTAAGGTTGGGGACTCGTGGGACGGCAAGGGGACACGAGAGGACAGGACAGCACTAAATCAGGAGGGACTTCAAGATGTGAGGAGGCTCACTTGCAGCCAGCACCGGCTGTGCACTCTGTGATGGGTAAGTCTTATGTGCAAATCTCAAAGGCAGCCCTTCAAATCCATCCACAACCCTGAGTCCTCTGCATGTTCCCCCTTGGGAAGGCACGTTCATAAGCTATTCCTTATGTTAACCAAACGCGGGTTGTGAACGGTTTTTTCCCTTTACAGGAATAGAAAATCCTAGAAAATTGCAGAAAAATCAGCTCCCTCGAGCAGCCTGCCCGGCCGAGGGACACCGTCACAACCGCTGCCTCCCTGCCAGAGGCCAGCTTGGCAAATCTGGATTATTTTGTACTATAAGGAGCTCTTCTGGATAACGTCCGAGCAGCTCCCGAACGGGTGATTCTGTACGAGACTGATACAGACACTGGCCCGTATTTCTGGAGCTGCACACATCCTACAGCTCGTGTTGTGCAAGCCGACAAACACAAAGGAGCTGGCAAGGCTCCTGCTACGCCTACACGCAGGGAGGCAAAGCAGCTGCAACCGCACATCCACCAGCCTTCCCGAGCTCCGCGCCGAGTACGGCACCGAGTCCTCCGCCTGGCTTTTTCATGAATGAGGATGAGAAATCCTCCTCTGATTCGGCTGAGGAGAGATTTAAAAAAAAAATAAATAAAAAATAAGAGAGTCAATGCAGGCTTGCAAACAGCTGCAGGAACAAGCAATGCAAGGCCAAAAAATAAAATAAAAATCTCTGCTAAAGTTAATTTAAAAATAATCCAAAGAGCATTACTTTGGACAGCAATTCTTACCAGGCTGCAAATGGACAAATGCTGTTTGTAAGAGCTTTTTGGGAATGAATCACCACCATTCCTACCTGCTTTCACCTGGTTTCTGCCAGAAAGTCAGGAGAGGAAAGCCTCGCAGTGGGAGGCAACGCAAGCCCCGGCACTGCCAATGGCCACTGCTGCGGAGATACCTGCCTCTGAGCTGGTCACAGAGCCCCTCCTAACCAACTATTTGTAAAAACAAATAAAAAACTCCACCACTTCACGCTGCAGCCACTGAGGAAGGCTGCGTGCTGCAGCTGGAGCACCCCACGCCTGCCTCACAAATGCAATATTTTGTGTTTAAGGGTTACGAAGCAGCCGGGGAGATGGATTAAAGCTTTGGCTGCTCTGCAGGTGTGGGCAGGTCCCCTCCACATCTCCCCACGCTGCTGCCCCGCAGAACCCCGAGCCTGTTGCCGAGCAAAGCCGTCCCCATGCTATGAGAGAGGGGCTTTGACATTCTCTGAGACAGCAGAGAGCATGGCTCCTGCCTGGCACTGAGCATTTTCTCTGCAAGGAGGACAAAAAAAAGAAAAAAAAAAAAATTAAGCAGTCAACACCCGAGCTCAGCAAGAATAAAACGCTCCTCTGTAATGAAAAAAGGTGTGACGCCTGACAAACGGGATTATGGAGATCCCCTCCGGAAAACCAGCCCCAGCAGAGCAAGTCAATCCCTAATTATGAGCATTATTTCGCCGGGCACTGCTGCCCAGCCAGGGTAGGGATGCAGTAAATGCCAACATCTGCCCCAGGGATGCCCCCAGCACCGTGGGCGCCCCCCAGGGATATGGCTGGGGGCAGTGCCAGCTCCCCCAGAGCTGGTCCCGACGCAGGGCATCACTCTGACCTAATTCAGCGTCGACGACAGCTTATTTCAGGGTGGTGGGAGGGATTAAAATGCTGGGATACGCAGCTGGAAGGGGCGGCGGATCCATCCACGTTCTCAAAACGAAAGGCATGGGGGTTTTTTTTGGCTTTGCTCACCGGGCGCTTGGGCTCAGAACCAAGTAAGCGGCTTCACTCCGCGAAACAAGACATTATTAATGACCCCCTCTGGACCGAAAAAAAAAATAAAAATTTAATTTGATGAGACTATAACTCCTCGGTCCAGAAGGCAGCGGCACGCTGAGCAGCTCCCTCCCCTGCTCACAGGTTCCTCCTGGCCAAGGACCAACACTAGCTTCAAAAAGATCCCCCCTGCAGGCTCCCTTTCAGGAGAAACACCGCACTGCAGTAGCTGCTGCCCAGGAAAGCAGCCAAGGAAGTTGGTTTTTTTCCCCCCACCCCACGTACTGGCAAGGCTCGGGGGGTCCCTCCCATCCCACCGGCGCCTTACCCGATGCGTTCCTGCTCCATCTCCTCCATCTTCTCAGCGCGGGCGATGACCCGGTTGATGATCTCCTTCTCCTCGTCCGTCAGCTCCTCGCCCTTACGCTGCCGGTCGGGCTGAGCCCCCCGCCCCGTCCAGCCGGGGGGAAGCCTGCGGGGAGAAAGGGGGGGACCAGGGCTTCAGCCTCTCACCACAGATGTGCGCACGTAGGTGTGAAATCATATCTGTGCAGGTGACAGTCACCAACTGCCAAGCCCAGGGAGAAGGGGTCCAACACCTCCCCACCCTCCAAGCTCTCTTCTTTCGTTTTTTTTTGGGTGGGTTTCATATGGAAATATTGTTTTCAAAAATATCCTCATTTCCACATGAAGCATCTAAGTCGAGGCTTAATTTCGCACCCTGCTCTCCGCCAGGTTCGCCAGTGAGCCGCAGTACCAGGGCGACAGCCACGGGAGCAGTTTGGGGGTTTTGGGGAACATTTCATCAGACATGGGAGCTTTTCCTCTCCTAACATCATTTCCACAGATCCTTTTGCACAGCCTGGGTGTCAGGCATCTTCACGCTGGTGACACTTGCCAATTAGCAGAGTGCAATGCTAACGAAGGATGCAAAAGGCAAACACCCCTCTCACCTTTCCGCTCACCTAAAAACCTTCCCCAGGTCTTTTCCCTTTAGGCTGAGCAGACTCACAGTATCTTAAACCTTAAATTCATTCAACCCCTGTGCAACACTTCCCAAAATTCATTCCTTTTTTCTTGCGTCCCGGTTTTTCCTGTTCTCTCAAGACTGTCAGAGTAGCAAGTAAAGAGCAACAGGACAAAAAGCGGGAAAAAAAGGGAAAGAAAAAAAAAGTAAAGTGAGGTACTTACTGCTCCTTGTCGCTGCTGGGAGGCACAGGAAAAGAGAGGGAACAAGAATTAGGTGAGAGCAGGGACAAGAAGAGCTCAGCCCAGGCACAGCCAGCTGTGACAGTCCCCAACAGTGCGTCCCTCTCCGAACACAAGCTTCACCCAGCCCCTGCATCCTCCAGGCACCCGGAACCAGCATCCACCCACGGGTGCTGCCACCACCCGCACGGCTCTGTCCCCACCGCCTCTCTCGGAGGGTTTAGGAGGCGACATGGCAAAATATCCCCATTCAGCTGGTGCAAACCCAAATCCCAGTGTCCCCAGAGGAAGAACCGGGGCGGCTGCAGCCCCGTCGCCCCCCAGCCTGGTGACTCTCCTCTCACCTGGCGCGCACGGACATGGTCCTGTCCCCAGGGCACATCCACCGGTCTGAGCTGCCGCCCACCACCGCGTCGGTCATTGCCGGCCACCCAGGGCACCCGAGGAGCGAGGTGGGGCGTTCGGTCACTCTGCTGGTCCGTCCACAATCTCAGATAGTGGCGATGCTGATGAAGTTAACCCGGTGCTTTCAGCCAGGCTGTTGGAAAATAAAACAAGAAAAGAATCGAGTAATTTATTTTTGGCATTCTAAGGAGCAGGAGCGGAACAGGAATGTCATTTTAGTCACCATCTCGATATCATGCACGAGACTGCAACCACCACCCTCCCAGGAGGGCGATGCTGTCACGCTCAGCTCGGATGTAATTAATGAGATACCCGACCTCCCAGTAATTACGAGGCTTCAGAGCCAGGAGGGGAGAGGATGTTTCCATTCCAGAGAAAAAAAGAAATAAATTACAAACTAGGAATCCTTCTCCCCCAGACCCAGCAGGTCTTGCTGTCCTTCCCCAAACCACATCCCCTCTGGAACAAAACTCCCTCTTTTTCATTTTTACTCAAGTTTTTTGCAAATTGAACCCAGGAGAGGCACTGAAGAGGGATGAGGCAACAGAGCCCACACATGACATTCCATCTACTCTTCTCCAAAAGATTCATCAAGAAAGAGACTTCTTTCAGCAAAACTGAAAGCTTTCACTAAGGAAAAAAAAAAAACCAAAAAGATGTAAAATTCAGAGCCTGTGTGCTGGTTTATTCCCATTTTCTGGGCATGTTTTACCCACCACTCCAAATCACTGCACGGGGACTGGCCAGCAAAGCCCACGCAGCATCATCCCCAGCACAGGAATGGATTCATTTTCTGGAGGGAAAACCATTTTTTTTACACCACAGGCAGAGCACTGTGTGTGTGTGTCCCAGCCGAGGGAGGGCAGGACCCAGGATGCTGCGATCGCACACCCGGACCACCCTCGGGGGAATGGTCCCCAGATTGGAGCTTGAGGGTCCGCAGGCGGCATCACCCCCGAGGTGTCGCCCATGAGAAGGAGAAGCTCAGGTCGAGCCTCCCTTTGCAGCCATCGAGGAGAAAAGCAAAGAGAGAGGGCAATCCATCCACCCAGGGTTCGGCTCTGCTGCAGCGCTAACGAGAGCGCACGGCACCCAGGAGGATACGAATCGCCCTTTAGTTAGGATCCCCCGACAATGGGGAGGGAAGGTTTGGTGAGCTCAGCTGTTTCCCATCCGTGAGATGGGTATTTTTCCCCCCCTTCCATGCAGAGCATCGACACAGACGGAGGGACCCGCTGGGATCTCCCCCATGGCAGCAGCCTCCCGCCTGCATTGCTCGCAGCACCTGCATTTGAATTGCTTCCTCCTGCCTGCAGCAGAGCTAGAGGAAGGGAAATTTAAAAAAAAAAAAAGGGAAGAAAAAAAGACAAAAACAGAAGAAAACCTCTGCAGAGCCCAGCCTACAGGCGATGTGGCTGCTCCCAGCCCCGGGGGACATTCATCCTCCTGTCTCGGGAAGATGTTGCTCTGAGATTTTGAGCAACCCAGTCTAGTGGGAGGTGTCCCTGCCCATGGCAGGGGGGTGTGAACTAGATGATGTTGAAGGTCCCTTCCAACTCAAGCTCTTCTAGGGTTTGATTCCTCCCCAGCTCCTCAGACACCCAGGTCCCGCTGGGTCCCAGCACCAAAACCAACGTTCCAGAGCTGGTACTGGGTCCCAGCAGGACCAGAGCTCAGCCCAGACCCCACAAAGGCACCTTCACACAGCACAAAGTCTCCAGCTCAAGCAAAACTCCAGTGGAGGTACCGGGGAGGCCGTCCCGGGGAAAAGCTGGAAAAGGGGACCTTGGCAAAGCACCCCACTGAAATCACAAACTCTGAGCCATGAGAAGATGCATCCCTTTCCCAGAAAGGGGGAAAATATAACCCCCATCCTCCACTTCCTGCTCTGTGATATTGCAGAGATTTTTCCATCAGTCCCTGAAGAGTCAGCAGAGACCTGAGGCTCACCTTTCCTTCACCAATAACTTCCAAAAATACACATAAATATATATATATATATGAAAGAAGTGAAGCACGTGGGGTAATTAGCACTCTGCTGGTTTCATAAAGCGACTGGTTCTGTGCCAAGCCAGAAGGCTCTGATTGACAAGGTCAGTTAAATAAGTAAATTGTTCATTTAAGTCCCCACCGCCACGATCTGCACTGCAGCAGCAAACTCCTTGGGGACGCAGGGTCCCCGCCACAGGCAGGAGCCAGGGGGCTCGCCGGGCTGGATGCAGATTTAAGGGGCTGCCCCAGGAGCAAGGTGCCATCAGCACCTGTTTTCGGGGAGATGCTGGCAACTCGCCCAAGGTCACGTGGAGCAGGAGCAGCCACCCCACAAGGAATGGTGGGGTGGGAATCAGTTTTTCCCTAGCAAAGAATGGAGTGAGAAGCAGCACTTCAGCTGGCGGGGAGGAAAACTCCTTCCTCCAACTAGAACTTTCTGCTAATAACAAGGCCGCGGGTGTTTCGCTTTGTTGCGGATGGAGAAGAGCCCAGGGACAGCTCCTGGAGGAATACACAAGCCTTTCCCTCCACCTATAAATAATAGATTTTGAAGATCTACTTTGCATTACTTCCAGCAACTACTCTTGCTTGTCCTAATGCTTGGGTCGGCGTTTTTAGCGCACAGTGAAGAACGAGATAACAGCTTACGGTGGCTTTCCTCCCCTCCCGCCAAATCCTTGCTCACAAGCAAAAGGATGTGGCGATCCCAGTTGTGATCGATGGGATGCAGCAGCATTTAGTTAATGAAATGGAAATATCCCATCCTAGGAGGATGCCAAGACCTGCCAGGGTTTGGCTGTTCCCAAAGGGTCCTGGGATCTGTTCCCTCCAGGTCTGTCAGCAGCAGGGACACGAGGACCCCCCTGGTCCCCGACCGCTCGAGGTTCCCCGATTGCAGGCGGAGGTTGGGAGGATCGAGGAGGCAGCTCCCGGGCTGAGCCAGGAATAGAAGTAAGGTCTTAATTTCTGGCCTTAAGGAAGAGCCACATGACTCTAATCACACCGCTCCATTACTTCTGTACGACGGAGACCACAAATTTGATCATGCCTTAGTAATTAAAAAAAAAAAAAAAGGAAAAAGGAATTGAACGCCTTGCCATGAATCGCTCTGCCTCTCCCCGAGCTGCCGGCGCCGCCGTCTTGCGCACCGACACTGCTCACTTCCTGGCCAAGAGGGACCCATCGCCAGCACCCAAAATCCAGTGGGCACAGCATCAGCCCCACACCCCACGGCATGAGTCCATCCTGCTCCACGGGTACCAGGAAGGACACGGGGCAGCGGGTGCTCCAGGAGGGACCCAAAGCCACCGGAGGGTCCCCACACTGCCACCACCAACCAGGCACCTGCAAAGAGAGACCATCACCGGGCTGCCCAAACACACTGGTTTAGCCATCTGGAAATAACATAACGGGGATAGAAAACAGAAAATTCAGTATTTTAAAAGGCTGCCAGCGCAATAATCAGGTTTTTACAATGAGCTCAACATTTCGCACTCAGTGGTGCCTGCAGAGATCGTCTCCACCAGCAAAGACACTGACACAGGCAACCTATTTCTCCAGCCTTCTCAGCTCTGCAATGCAGCTTTCTTAAATATTGAATAAGTCTGCTGCTCTACACCACCTGCCAGTGCCAATGATGAGGTAATTTTTGCATTGACAAAGCCTAATGCGATTAATCTGGTTTGAAAGAGCAGGTTTTAGAGCCTGGCCATTCACTCGGCAAAACGCACTGGCAGACAAGAGCATCGGCGGCAGCTTGTTATTCTCCGCTGGTAGCCAGACCCCAAACAAATAACCCAAACTGCAGCTCGGGTGCCAAGCGCGAGGCTGTTTCTGCGTGTCAGCAGCAAACGGGAGGTTTGCGACTCGAGCGGATGCAAATACTCTCAAAGCCGACGGGGTTTTCATGCCAGCTCCCGGGCACAGGAGCCCATTTACGCTCCCCAGCTGGATGGTGGAGCTGAGGAGGGAAAAATAGGGTGCGAGCGGGTGACTGGGGCTCCAGTGGGGAGCTCAGGGGCTCCCCGACACCCAAGGAGAAGGGACAAGTATTTGAGGGTGACAAGGACCCAACGGGAACTCACTCCAAGAAGAGGAAAAGCAGAAGCTGGGATTCACTGGGATGAATTGTACCTCCCTGCCACTTTGCATGCGTCCCCAAAACACCATTTTGGCCATTTCACCATCTCACAAAGTCCATCTGGGCCAGATCCTGTGCTTCTCCACTTCTCAGTGCTGGTGCCTGGCACTCAGGAGAGCTGTGTGAGCCACAGGGCATGCCAGGGTCGGACCGGAGACCTGGTACAGACACTGTGCACCCCGTGTCCGGCTCTGCCCCAAGCATCTCACGCCTCCCCAGCTCTTTCTTTCCCAGGAAAGAGACTTTGCCCAGGGCAGGAGCCACACACGTTCCATGGCATCCCCTACAGCATTTGTGCATGGCTATAGGGGCCATGGAGAGCTGCCCGAACAGACAGCGGGGTGCTCGCTCCCCTCCAGGAACAAGTAAGGTTCAGTACTAATGGATTTACTTGTAGAGGAGAGGCAGGGGGAAAGAAAAAAAGCGTAAATAGCCTTAGCTGCTGAAGTAGCCACATAATGCTGCAAACTAATCAGCAGACCAGAGGGGCAGGAGGGTCCCAACCCTGTAGGGTCCTGCACACCAAAACTCCTGGAATCTCGACGTCACCGGGCTGGCAGCGTCCAGGCTTTGTCTCATCTTGGATGCAAATCGTTCTATGGAAAGTTCGGGCAAAATTGGGCAAGTTGCTTTTACGGATGGTGCTTCAGGAAACAGCCCACGTTTGAGACTTTCCTTTAAAAAAAGAAAGAAGAGAGGCAGATCTCAGCTGGCAGGAACACGTGGAAGTGACAAACTGATGCTGCCTGGCTGGGAGCCGCCCGCAGACACCCGGACGGGCCTGGCATCGGGGCAGGGCACAGCGGGGGAACCCACCCGCGACTTC
>NW_009723790.1:0-917 GCF_000703405.1 Apaloderma vittatum | reverse complement strand
CACCTGGCGATGCTGCTCTGGCGGCATCACCCCCCGGGACGCTGAGCACCTCGACCACGCTGTGGAGTCCTGGAAATTCAGCTTTTGGGAAAAACCCAGAAGCAGCAAGTCCTAAACCAGGCATTGTTGCCTCCTCCCACCCCATGCCAGACCCTCACAGGGGACTGAGGCTGGGCACTTGTTGGTTAATCAAAGCTAAACGTGGCCCCGATGGTGACAGCAATCCACAGACCAGAACTATCTAAGAAACACAAAGAAAGGAAAGCTCTGGCCACCCTCATGAGCAACCCTCCACACTACCCATCCACCCAGCCCCACAGCACACCAGGATGAGACCGTTGTGATCCGGCACGCTGCTCGACAAGCACAAGGAGCTGCTCCTGCTTCCGTCGCCCTCCACAAAATCCACAGCATAGCCCAGCCCAGAGCCAAATGCCGATGCTTTCGGTCTTGCCAATGCCTCTGCTGCCTTTGAATTCATGTAAGGGGCCGAGAGACGCCTTTCGCCGCTCCCCCCCTGCTTAATTCCCAGCTCCCTGCCAGACAAAGATCCATCCCAAGGCAGCTGAGCAGCAGCGCACGGTCAATTTTATTTAAGCGGCACGTTGACATTTCCTCCAGCAGCTCCTTCACAAAACCAAACATTGTTATGATGCTGTCACGAGCATTTACTCCCGTTGATTAATCACAGGAAAGACAATGGTGGAAAAAAAAAAATAAAAATAAGGGTTTATAGGACTTACCCATAGCTGCTAGAGCTGAGGGGGAGTCTCCAGCCAGATGATGCCTGAGTGCACCCCAAGCCTACCCAGTGCTATTAAATGCAGTGGCGACATTGCCATCGTCCCTCTCACCGCGGCAGAGCTGCTCCGAAGGCTGCTTAGCAACAGATCGCCGCACCACTCCCCATCCCGCAT
>NW_009723789.1:0-926 GCF_000703405.1 Apaloderma vittatum | reverse complement strand
CTGACATTTACATATTAATATTTTCCAAGGGAGGCAATGCGTTGCGGTGCAAGTGTCTGCATTGTGGTTGCACATAATGTAAAGTGAGATAAAGCGCCCGGCTCCGCTATGAATAACTGCAAATGAAAACCCATGTGGCCATAAAAGCCTTCACATTTGCCCTGTCAGCATGTGGTACATCGGCTAAACAACTGATTTAGCTTTTCTTTTTTTTTCAAGGTTTATCGCCACTTACAGAGGACATGCTCTTTGTGTACTGCCTGTCGCTTTCTGCTCAGCTTCCTTGTCACTTCCCCTTGGCGTCCTCCCAGCCGGGCCCCGAAACGATGCTCTGCTCCTCTAAACCGCCCTGACAGCCCCTATTAGCTTCTGGCCCAGTACAGCTTGGCGCTGCTGGGGCTATTTATCTCGCCGGCGCAGAGGGCTGTTATCTATCACCCGCGCTCCTTACGGCCCCGCTCTGCTGATGGCGAGGATTTGGGGTGGGAGGGTCCCACTGAGATCTGGTGGGGACCCAGTACCTCTTGTCCTTCCTCCTAAAAGGGCCAGATCCAGCCTTCAGGTGTCACTTTTGGCCACCGTTGGCTTCTCATCGTCGGGCTCTGACCCTTCCGTGCCGGTGGTGGTGGGGTCGGATGTGGGTTAACGACAGGAGGGGGAATTATTCGTGCTCTGGTGTGGCCGTCCCCACGGCGGTGGCCCCAGGTGTGGGTGACGTCCCCACAGGAACCGCTGGTTCCCGAAGGCGCCGGCTTGGGTGCCAGACCTGAAATACCGGGGTGGGGAGCTTGGCGGGGTGATGACGCCGGGGAACGGGACGAGCAGCTCCGCTCTGTGCTCGGGGAGGGGGGTGTGGAGGAAGGGGGGTCCCTGTGTGGCACCCACCGAGCCTCCTGGCCCTCGGCCAAGGGCCCTGGCACCCGTCC
>NW_009723788.1:1614-1897 GCF_000703405.1 Apaloderma vittatum | reverse complement strand
CAGGGTGGCACATGGGCAGGGATGGGAATGGGGGCTGCCAGCTTGCCAGGGGGGATCGTCCTCACCACACTGAGCACTTGCGCACTGGGTTCATGGGTGAGTTCTTGGGGCAGTGGAAAACCCGTCCGAACTCTTCGAACTGTGAGACGCTGCCCAGGACCCTGGCAGGAGAGGGGGGCAACTCAGAGCTGGGTACCCCCTGCCCCCTCCCTGCTGCTGCCACGCACCTTGTTCACCCCAGCAGCACCCCATCCCCTGCCCCAGGGATGACCGCCCAGAGCCC
>NW_009723788.1:524-1575 GCF_000703405.1 Apaloderma vittatum | reverse complement strand
AGGGAAGGCCGGCACCCACTGTGGCCCCCCATTTCAGGGCCAGCTGGTACCTATAGTGCTCCGGGGCATGCTTGTCTGTCAGCACTTGCAGGTAGATGGACTGAGATCGTCTCTTGATGCACCAGTTCTGCAGGGGAGAAAGGTTCCCATGGGTGAGACTGATGGGGAACCCAGGGTCCTGGCACCTACCCGGGGCCTGTGGGGTGCCAGCGACCACCAGGACACGACAGCCCTTATGGCTGCTGCGGAACCACAGCAGCGATGCCTTGGTTGTTCTTGTTGTTGTAGAGTCCCCCAAGAGCCTGTGCACATGTTGTAGATGGGCTGGGAGAGCATAAAGGTGTGGTAGTTATTGTAGGGTCTCCTGGGGTTGTGAGGTGCCTGGGTGCAGGGTCTTCTAGAAGTTTGGTGTCATGTGTGTTTGTTCCTGTGGGGTCTCTGGAGGTGATGGGGACACACATGTGTTTGTCATTGTAGGGTGCCCAGGAGCAGTGGGGCAGAGCAGGGTGCTCCTTGCCGGGCTAAGCCCTGTACCCTGAGCCCAGGAGCTACTGATGCAGCTGCACTCAGCTCCTGGCCGCAGATTCCAGGTCCCCCAGGGCTCTCATCCCATCCCTCAGGGCCACCAGCCCCACACAGGGTGACCCCTCAACCCCCGTACGTGCCATGCAATGGGAGGGCAGGGGCTCACTTGGGCGAAGGCGATGAAGAAGAGCTGGTCGTCCGTGTATTTCCGGTGGTGCAGAGGATGCTCAGGGCCATGCTCCCGTACCCACTTCTGGTAAGCCTGGAGAACAAGGGGTGCCCTCAGCATGGCCTGAGCACATCCCAAACCCACCCCAGCCACTAGCAAGCTGTGTCACATCAACTCCCTGCTAAGTGGAACAAGGTGGGGCTGGGAGGGCTGTGTCCTGCCCACTTGGTGGGGATGACATCAGCAGCCTCCCTGTGGCTCTGACACTCCAGGGTGGGGGGATACTTACATAGTAGGCGAGTTTGAGCCCCCCCATATCAGCGATGTTCTCCCCCAGTGTGTGTTTGCCATTCACCT
>NW_009723788.1:0-419 GCF_000703405.1 Apaloderma vittatum | reverse complement strand
AATTTCCCAGCCGAGGTGTGATGAGTTTACTGGTCTCAGGCTCAGGCAGAGCAGAGCCACGCTCTCCTGTAGGCACCCAGCCCCAACGACGGAGCAGCGGGGACCCCCTTGAGGGGCCATTGCCTTGTGGACAAGTTGGGACAGGGAGGGCTCACCCGCTGGTTGTACACGGTGAAGTTATCGTAGAGGTTGACAATACACTGTGCCTTCTTCAGGAACTTGCTGTACGACCGCTCTGTCCACCAGTGCACCAGGTTCCCGTGCCGGTCATACTGTCCCTCCCAAGGGACCTGGTTGTCCTGCCTGGATGCCCTCAGACCACCCACCTCCCACACTGGCATGAGTGGCGGGAGGTTATCGCTCACCCCAGTCATCATAGCCATGGGTCAGCTCGTGCCCGATGATGGTGCCGATCCCAC
>NW_009723787.1:0-205 GCF_000703405.1 Apaloderma vittatum | reverse complement strand
GGGCTGTGCCGGGACGGTGCTGCCATCGCTGCCCATGGGCTGTAAGGCTGGTGCTCTCTCACTCAGAGGAGAGGTGTTGGTCCCTTCCTTGTGCGTGTCATGGGGCTGCGGTGTTGGCGGCAGTGCCCAAAGGGAGGAAACGGGTGGCCGTGAGCTCTTCCTCCCCGGCAGCCTCTCCCGGGACCACCTGGGGCTGCCTGGTGCC